>NC_044560.1:33132439-33352182 GCF_007565055.1 Rhinopithecus roxellana
GGGATTTTAATGAGTTGATGACTTTTGAGGTTGGTCAGCTTTTACTTACTGTTAAAACTCAAGTGACAATTTCAGCTTGTTTATATGCCTGAAGGAAACCGCAAATCTCTAGGAAGTGACTGGAGAATGTGAACTCCATAGTAGGTTGAGGATGGAGTCACAAGTGAAAGGTGAGGTAAATGAGCTCATGGGCTTTGGGCACTACAGGCTGTCCAACAACGGACAACCTGGGTGAGTCCAGTGCAAGTTTACAACATGAAGCAAACTAGCATGCTGAATCCACCTGGCATCTAGTGTCTCAGGCTGGCTGTCCTCATCTTTCCTGGACTAGGCAGTTCCGGTTAACCATGGGAGGAATTAGTTTATGGCTTAACTTTGAAGCAAGAATGATAATAGTTCCCCATACACTAATCCCTTTTTGACCAGCGATTGCCTTTGTAAAACTGGTGAAAGACCACGCAGAGTAGGATTAGAGTGAGGGAAGTGATTCTGCTAAATGGAGCACAGTTTCTATAATCACTTACTGCTCAAATGTCATTGGCCAGAGTTACAAAATTTTAACTAATTGCTCCTATAGTAACATCACTATTGTAGAACCTGAGGTTGGTCTTTTGAATGTTTCTCATTCTTTGCCTTCTGGCAACCGCTTGACCATCCATACCCATGACTAAGGCTCAGCCAGTCACGTGGTCCCCACCTAGAGGCAGATTCAAGCAGAAACAGATCATTTCCCTCCGACAATGATTTCATCCCCAAACAGTCAGCAGTACCATTTTTTCGTCTGTGCCCCTGAAACTATCCTTGAAAATCTTAACCCTGATCCACTAGGGAGGCTGATTTGAGTAATAATAAACTCGTCCTCCGTCTGGCAGACTTGGACTCATTAAAATCTTTCTTACTGCAAATCACCATGGGATAAATTGGTTTTCTTTAGCAGAGGCAGAAGACTTGTCTGGAATTATAAGATGGATGGAGGAGCTGCCTATCTGTCCATGTCTTGTCCCAGAAACAGCCCTCACAAAGGAACAGAACCTGGATGGGGATACAGTGGAAGCTCATTCACAGGGTGCTGACTAATTCCCGGGGAGCGGCGGTGGAGACCTCAGGCTCCGCTGTTCTGTGCAGTGCTAGGCGTGGCGTGGATGACCCAGAGAACAGGACGATGGAGCAGGGGCGGGCATTTAGGGAGCAGGTGAACAGAATGAGTTGATGAGGATGGAGGAAAGTCACAAGGGCAAAGCGCACAGTACAGCGTCGTGGCCTGGGACAAAGCAGGGGTTACAGACGGAGAAGTCATCCCGAACTTAATCATGGACAACATTGCTCACACCTGAGAAGTCGGGTGGGGGTGAGTTTTGCTCTGACATCAAAGAGCAATAATACACCCTTCTGGTGTCCCTGGATGTCATGAGTGCTCCTAGTGTCCTGCTGCCTTGGCATTCATTTTTTAAGGTGTCAGTTTATTTGCCTCACATCAGAGGCAGGCCTTGGTCACCATGGCAGTTTTCAATACTGTATCTGGTTCAAGTGACTCCAGTTGGTGGCCAGCGATGAAATCTTAGAGGCATCTCTCCTGCTTGGTGTGCTGGGCTCCCCTCTCTCCAGCTGCTTTCTTTAAACTGATAATTCTGACATTTGCCTTCACGTTTAAAGTGACCACTTGTCAGTCACAGCATGATCTCCTGTTCCCAGTGTTTGTTGCTTGCTTCAAACACATCCATTAAAGCTCCCTGCTGGAAAGCTGTCAGATAACACATGGACTTACTAAAGCCATTAGCTTTCCGGTCTCTTCTCTCCTCCCTGCCTGGGCTCGCTGACCTCTGTGGTCTCCAGGTGTGCTGAGTGCTCTCCAGTGTCTGTAAGTAGTAAAAACACTTACACTTTCACGTTGTGGTTGTATCACTGTAGCCTCACATGCCATGCAGGGCCTGACATCGAGGCTGCCCTATGGGACCTGTGCTGGTTAAGCCCCTGCTGGAGCTCTTGTTTTGGGACCTCTGGTTCTTCTGGGGACAGGAACTTCCAGCTAACTTGATTGAAAAAGTGATACGTTTCATGGAAAGCACTGGGTCAGATGATGTATTCATGGGCTTGAACTGCCATAAGAAACACCTTAGCCTGGGTGAATTAAATAATAGAAATCGATTTTTCACAGTTCTGTGAATAATGTGCTATTTTAACCACTTTAAAATGTGCAATCAAATGGAATTAACCACATATACAGTGTTCAGTTACCATCACCATGATTTTTCCGAGAAAATTTTTATCATTTTAAACAGAAACTTTGTATCTTTGAAACCATAATAACTCCCTGTATTTTCCACCCTAGACCTTGACCACCTCTACTCTATCCCTATAAATTTGCCTATTGTTGATGTTTCATGTAAATGGAATTATATATATATATGTTATTAATTTCTGATATATTTCACTTGGCATAATGTTTCCAAAGTCCATGCATGTTCCAGCAGATGTCAGAGCTTCCATTCTTTTTATGGCAGATTACCATTCTGTTGCATGTATCACCACATTTGTTATTTCATGAGTTGGGAACACTTGGATTGTTTTCATATTTTATCTTTTGTGAGTAATGCTGCAATCAACATTCCCATGCGAGTACCTATTTGAGTCCCTGGATTCTATTCTTTGGGTATATACCTAGGAATGGATGCTCTTTTATATGAGAATTCTATGATTATCTTCTTGTGGAACAGCACAACTGTTTCTCCTAGTGGCTGTACCTTTTTAAAATCTCACCAGCAATGTATGAGGATTCCAAATTCTACATAAGGCTTTCACTTGTTATTTAACATGTGAAAAGAATGGTAGCCGTATTTGTAGGTGTAGTGTGGGTTCTCCTTGTGGCTTTGACTTTGTATTTTCCTAATGACTAATGATGTTGAGTTTCTTTTCATGTCCCTCTTGATGATTCACATATCTTCTTTAAAGAAATGTCTATTTGCGCCCTTTGCCCATTTATATAAATTGGTGGTTTGCCTTTTTGTTATTGAGTTGTAGCACTTCTTTATATATTCTGGGCATGAAACCATTGTCTATGTGATTTGCAACTATTATGTCTCATTCTGTGTTTGGTCTTTTTTTTTCTTGATAATATCCTTTGATGCACAAAACTTCAGCCCAATTTATCTATTTTTCCTTTTTGTTTCTCATGCATTTGGGTCATACCTGAGAATCCATGGCACATTTGAGGTCATTAAGTTTCACCCCATGTCTGTTTCTAAGATGTTTTTAATGGTTATAGATCTTATAATTAACTCACTGATAAATTTTTAGATAATTGTTTGATATGGTTGGAAGTATAGTTCTCTAAGTTTATTGTTTTGCCTGTTTTTATCTAGTTGTTTCTGCACCACTATTTGAAAGGATGACTGTTTCTCCACTAAATTACCTTGACACCCTTATGCAAGAGCAATGAACTATAAGGGTGAGAGTTTATTTCTGGACTCTCAATTCTATCCCTTTGGTCCCTATTTGTATTCTTATGCCAGCAGCTTCTGTTTTTAGTACTTGTAATGTTTTGTGAGACTTCAAATAGGAAAGTGCAAGTACTGCAATTTATTTTAGCAAAATTGTTTTGGCTCTTTCAAGGGTACTGTTTTAAAAGTAAGGAGGCCAATGTTTTGCCATTGGAAAGCTTTTCTGTCTTCTTTTGGAGGGGAATTTTGCAGTCTAGGGATATTTTCAGGAACTTTATCACAAGTAGGTAAAATATCACCACTTGCTTTGCTGAGGTACTGTGTTAAAATGTGTGTTGCCTCCCGTTGAGGAATTGAGAGACCCTGGAAGCACTTGCCCGTGTGGTGAGGGGCAGTGAGCTCCTTTATGAGGGGCACAGAAGCCATTGCTTTGGGACACAATGTTGTCAGGAGAGCTGTGTTCATCTCTACTTCTTTATTTTTTGTACAGTTTGGATCTCTGCTGGACACACTAGATATTGAAATCTTTGTTCATTCTCTTGGCTCTGGTTTAGCTGACCTGTCAGCTGGAGCTGGAGGACAAGCCTGGCAGTGGAGTGATCCCCATGGGAAAGAGCAGGGCTCAGCAGAGTGAAAGCAGCTGAGACCCAGAGAAGCCAGTGAGGTCTGACTCTTAGAAGCCAAAGACCAGCAGGTGGGTGTCCTCAGGGGCAAACGGATTGCACTGGTGCCCATTCAAGTGGACTGGAGAAAGCTAAGAGGCTTTGGATATCCCATTTTCTCTCTCAGCTCTTACCAAGAGATTTGGGCACTGGGCTGCTACTGTCCTGCAGCAGGGGCCGGGTGCACCGGGATGGCTGCATACGAGGCCTAAGTCCATGTCATCCTCTCAGGCATTGCCACTGAAGATGGAGAATTTTGTTCAGAGGCCCAGCCTGGGCACATGGGAGGAGGCATCTTATTAAAATTAATTTAAGATAACAGTATGCATGCTTTATTCTTCTAGAATAATTATCAGTGTCATGTTTTACAGTGTATCTCTTAAAGGAATGGTGAGAATCATCTACATAATGTATGTTTTAAGTGGTCTTTTCTATAATTGCATCTTTCACATGTTCTTATAGAAACCATTTCCTTTGGGAACACACAGGCAGTATCTCTGTGTTCTTTTCTACTGGGAAATCTTTATGCAGGGTGGAGAGAGTCACATTTCCTAATGAGAGATGGAAAGCATCTGATTACCAGAAAAAGTGTTCAAATTCTGCTGGTATGATGATGGTGCTGCAGGTGGAGGTCAGTTTAAGGAGGTGTCAGGCAAGGGAATTTTGAAAGTCTTTATTGTTTTTGTTGTTGTTGTTTGTTTGTTTGTTTTTTACGAAATCATGGACAGAAGCCACCACCTAGACCCACCACATGTTGGAATGGATGAGGGACAGAAATGGTGCTCAGTAAATTGAGAATGAAATCCAGGAGTGGGGAAGAGGTTTGAGAGGTCAACGGGTGTGAGAGGCGAATGGGTGAATGATGAGAATGTTCAAAACATCTTCTTCCTCCATAATAGGAGAGCATTTAGGCCCCTGAGCCAGACAGTGTCCAGGCCAGGGGGAGCAGGATGTTGTCAGCTCTCCTGGTCAAAAGTGAGACTCCAGCAGTGTCCAGTTACTTGGTCCAGTTTGGGATTTATTCATATTTTAAAAATGATCCAGCAGTATACAATTTTGAAAATATACAAAAATGCCTATGGTACCGTTCATAGATAGACAAGATTGCCCTAAGATGGTGAAAGAATCAGAATGGTGTTTGGGTTTACATTGTGTATTTTTTTCTCCCAATATCTACAGAATTCTCTACATCAATTTTTTAACATAACCCAGTGGGTTTCATTCCCTTTCACAGTTACAGATGTTTCCAGTTCATGGTTACAGACCCTTGGAAAACCCACACCCTTTCTATTCTGAGGTACAGGCAGCCATGTGGCATCACCTTTAAACATTCCTTCTGGGACATCCAATTGCTGATTAAGTAAAAGTCATTTCAATAGATATTGAAGACCTCCATTTTGCCCCTCTCACACTTGTAATTCTGCCAAGAGGTGGTGAGTTTTAGTGGTGATTTGATTTTATAGATTAGTGTAGATTAATGTTTCCACCAGGGGCAAATTTTTCCTTTGGAAAAGCATTTGGCAAAGTCTGGAGACATTGCTGGTTGTCAGAGCTGGGGGAGGGAGTCCTGCTGGCCTTGAGTGGGTAGAGTCCCCAGATAGTGCTGAACATTCTAGAGTTCACCAAGCCCCACCAGCATGACCACTACAAAGTTCAATGTTTAGGAGGAGTGCAGAGCCCTGATGTGCCTCCCCTAGCTTCCCTGGAGCTTTTTACCTTCTCCTTCCATCAGTCTCTACCACTTTCTCACCTCAGCTTGCTCCTTGAACCTTAGTGCCCTCCACTTGAACTTTCCCTTAGTTTAAGACCTGCTGTAATCTCTAGACATCCTTGACCTCTTTCTGATCCTTAGCAGGGTGTCCTCTAGAAAGCATCCTCACCTTTCCTGGAGCTTCCCAGGATGCAGATGCCACTGTCCTGTGTGGGTACCAGGGATATGGTTGTGTGCCTGTATCCCTAAAGGTCCTGTCACTGAGGACATTTGTGTGAGAGCAACTGAGGTGATATTACCCTCCCCTACTTTTCTTGGAACATAAAAATATGTACAAACCTTGTAGAGTAAAATTTCTTAATGCATGTCAAAGTTTTAAAATTACATATTTTTCCTCCCAAACTTTACTGGGAAAAAGTTATCACGCTATCAGTCATGAAAAATGACACCTAATCAGGGTTATTCACTGTATTGTTTGTTTAACAGCAAAATATTGGAAAAAACCTAGACTTTCACCAGCACAATGCTTACTCAACAGATTACCTTGTATCTACACAGTAGAATATGATGCAGCTGCATTAAAAGTAGAGAATCTTTCAGCTATTCATATGGAAACATCTCCATGTTCTTTTTTAATTATAGCATCTAAGCATCGCAGAATAAGATGCAGTTTTTGTACTAGATGTGACCTTAGAACATTATTTTTACTGTTTTTTTTTTTTTTTTTTTTTTTTTAAATTCATAGAGAGAATGTCTCACTCTCATACACAGGCTGAAGTGCAGTGATGAGATCATAATTGACTGCAGCTCCAACCTTGTGAGCTAGAGCGATTCTCCGGCCTCAGCTTCCTGAGTAGCTGGAATCACAGGCACGTACCACCATGCCTAGCCAATTTTTTGTGTTTGTTTCTGTAGAGATGAGGTTTCACCCAGGCTGGAGAAATCCCAGGCTTTTCTCAAACTTCTGGGCTCAAGTGATTGGCCCACTTTCACTCCCAAAGTCCTGGAATTACAAGCAAGTGTCATGACACCTGATTCTGCATTTTTTTCCCCCCAAATTGAACTGCAGTCTACTCACTCATCTCTTTTCCCATCAGCTGATTTCTATTTTTCCTCAATTTCTGTACCATAGGTCCATGCCAAAGTCCAGATGTATTTGCTTTTGTTTAGAATTAGATTTTTCTTTTTTTTTTTTTTTTTTTTTTTTTTTATTTATTATACTCTAAGTTCTAGGGTACATGTGCATAACGTGCAGGAATTAGATTTTTCTTTTCTTTAATGAGAAGCCTTAGGAATGGTCTCCTAGCTGATTTTCAGGATACTAATCTTCACTGTCTAAGCCATATGTTTGCATTTCCAGATATTGACTACAGTCACTTGTAGGGCATTTAAAGCTTACCAATGCCTGTACCATCCCTCAAGCATATCTGATTTGGCTGATGTGTGGTGTAGCCCAGGAATTGGTTGTTTAAAAATGCTTTCAAGGTAAAAGGTCATTTTGCAGTGGAGGAACTTTAACCCAGTGATCAAAGTTAACATCCCCAGTAATCAGCGATAACGACATCTTAGGGCATTCTAATATAATGGATGGAGAAGGTGCAGCATCATCCCTGTGGTATTCTTGTACAAAGTGTATCACCTGAGTTTAATCATGAGAAAATATTAGAAAAGTCCAAACTGAGGGTCATGCTACAAAATAAGTAACCAATACTCTTCAAAAATGTGAAGCACTTAAAGGTATATCCTAACTTCCCCAGATTAAAGGAGACTGAGAAAACAGTACAGTGAAGAGCAATATGTGATACTAGATTGGATCCTGGTCCAGAAAAAGGACATTAGTCAGAACATAGAGGGGATTTGAATAAGGTCTCTACAGGCATTCATTTTACAGTGTTAATAATGATTTATTGATTTTGATTATTAGATACATATCTATAATGTTAATATTCAGAGAAGTTGAATGAAAAGCATATGAGGACTTTGCCTATTTTTGGAACATTTTAGAAAGTCTGAAATTATTTCAAAATTAAACATGAAAAGAAAAGAAAGGAAATATAGATCTTTTAGATACTTCTATTAAGTTTCCAAAGTTGAAGATCATTTCCCCACTTATCTTGCCTAATGTTGGTCAGAGTAATCTTCCTCGACATGCTGTTTGTCACGTTTGTGACCTTATCAAAACTTTCCAGTGACTTCTCTTATCTGTAGGGTGAAGTTCCTTTTACATAGGCAGCCATTCAGTGTCCTCATAGCATGGCCCTAATCTCCCTTTTTCTTTGATCTGTGTTGAAAGACCTGACCAATATTTTACTTTCTTATGGCCAAACTTGTTCTGATTTTTTCTTGCTTGTCTGATGCCCTTCCCTGTCTTCTCAACAGTGGGACTTCAGTCAAGGTGGTGGGCAATATTTTAGAAGAAAAATTATAAAGATAGTTATAGGAAATAGTCACAAACCTTCTTGGAACCTGGGGGATTGCATAGGTTCAGTAAAAGGTTTGGCTGAAGGCAGCTGAAGGTATAATTGTGTAGAGTGAAATAAGAGTTTTATTTTATTATTATGTAGAAAAAAGAAGCTAATTTATTCTACCCATTAAAAATTTTCTTTTTAAAACAAATCTTAAAATTTTGATTGGAGAAGGATTAGAGATAAAATTGTTGATGTTTGAAATTCATTGTGGTTTTTTAAAAAATGCTTGTTTTAGTTTCAGGGTACACGTGTAGGTCTGATATGTAGGTAAACCCATGTCACGGGGGTTTGATGTACAGATTATATCATCAGTTAGGTAGTAAGTCTAATACTCAATAATTATTTTTTCTTCTCTTCCTTTGCCTCCAACCCTCCACTCTCAAATAGGTCCTGGTGTGTGCTGCTCCCGTTGCGTCCATGTATTCTCTCTATTTAGTGCCCACTTGTACATGCAATATTTCGTTTTCTGATTCCTACATTAGTTTGCTAAGTGTATTATTCTCTAGCTCCATTTATGTTCCTGCAATAGACAAGATCTCATTTTTTTTTTCATGGATGCATAGTATTCCATGGTGTATATGTACCACATTTTTAAAAATCGAGGTTCCATTGACTTGCATTTAGGTTGATTCCATGTCTTTTCTGTAGCAAATAGTGCTGCAATGAAAATTTGTGTGCATGTGTCTTTATGGTAGAATGATTTATATTCCTTTGGGTATATAACCTGTCATGAGATTGCTGGATCAAATGGTAGTTCTGTTTTTAGCTCTTTGAGGAATTGTCCCACTGCTTTCCACAATGGTTGAACTAATTGATACTGCCACCAACAGTATATAAGCATTCCCT
This sequence comes from Rhinopithecus roxellana, assembly GCF_007565055.1. NCBI lineage: Eukaryota > Metazoa > Chordata > Mammalia > Primates > Cercopithecidae > Rhinopithecus > Rhinopithecus roxellana. The sequence continues at coordinate 33,141,564 of NC_044560.1, forward strand.
TTTTTCTGCAACTTTGCCAGCATGTTATCTTTTATTTTTTGATAATAGCCATTCTGACTGGTGTGAGATGGTGTCTTATTGTGGTTTTGATTTATATTTCTCTAATGATAAGTGATATTGGTCTTTTTCATGTGCTGTAGGCCACATGTATAACTTCTTTTGAAACGTGTCTCTCCATGTCCTTTGCCCACTTTTTAATGGTTTATTTTCTTGTCAATTTATTTAAGTTTTGTATAGATGCTGGATATCAAACCTTTGTCCAATGCATAGTTTCTAAATATTTTCTCTCATTTCTTAGGTTGTCTATTCCCTCGGTTGATAGTTTCTTTTACTGGAAGCATGAGTTTTAGATTCAGAAATGTGAGTCTGAGACCTGGTTCCACCTTTAATGGGCTCTGAGATAAGGGACAAGTTTATCGATGTTTTGGGATAGAGGGATAATAGTAACTGATTAAAGGCTCATTGTGAGCATTATATGAGGTACAAACATAAAGGTCCCCAGTGTATAGCAAGGTTTTTCCTCTTCATTTTCATCTTCATCTTAAGCTGTATTTTCTCTCATCAAACAAGATCACATCAATTGTAACTTTAAGTGTGCAATCCAAGTCTAGCTCCTAAAACTGAAGTCTGTTAGGCTTTACACTGATAATGTTTTCTTTTCCTCTATATAGAATAAGGAGAAGATGAGACCCAATATTCTTCCCCCTACTTGTTTCTTCCTACCTGCCTTCCCTCCTTTAAGATGATGTATAAATGTCAGACCTCCTGAAAACCTCCTCAAAGACGTAACAAGCAACAGAGGTTTCTACAACTTGTATTTTTCCAGAGTTTGCCCTCAAGCTCTGGTCCAATAAACCTCAATTGATTCAGAAACTTGAATCAGGCACTCAATTTGGTTAATATTTTGCCAACCATGAAGGGATCCTCTTAATGGAGTTAGAACCTTTGACCTGCATTGCTTCTTTTTTTGTTCATGCTCAGTACCAATTATAGAGCTTTAGTTCTGACCAATCGTGTGACTTTCTGAGAATTGAATCCTACTTGCTCTTGAGGTCCCTGCTTTCTCTGATTTTTTTTTGTTTGTGATCTCAGTTTTGTTTTTTTCATGGAACTCCTCTTCTCATGGAGTCTTGCTCACTTCCTAAAAGGAACATGGGTTTCATGGTCCTGTGACAATGGAGAGCAGACTACAGCTTGGTCCCTGCTCAACTAAGGAGCTGGTTTGGGCTTTTGTTCTAGAATTTGGTAGCTGCAGGATAAAGCTTGTTACTACTTCATCCTAACCTCTCCTTATGCTTAGAATGTTCAACAGTATGTAAATAATGCAATCGCTAGTTGTGGTTTTGGTTTTTATCATTCTTCCTTTGGATTTGACCGACTCTTCACCCTGTCTAATGTCCAACACCCTTTCACTTGGTCAAATCCAAATCTAACAGGAGTTCTAAATCATGGTGAAGCAAGCCTTTAAATTGGCTAAAGTTCTGTAACTGCAGAACATCCAATTCCACCTCTAGAAACACCTGTTTGTTGAAGAACATAAGAATATTTTTAACCCACAACATATTTCTTTGACAAATTTTGACGTGTCTCTCAGAGGGCCAGCAAATAGAAGTGGCCCTGCACAGTTGCATTTTGTGGAAACAATCTACATCATAGAGAATCATTAGTAATGCAGGCATGTCTTCCCTTATCTGGATCTGGGAGAAATGGGCTGAATCTGATACCTTAAAGATAAAAAAATGTAGCGTTGATTTTTCTCTGAGGGCTGCTACGTGCAAGGTTTCACTGACACAAGACCAGCTTTCCTAACTGAACTTCCTTTCTTTCTCCCATGACCTGTATTACCACTAAAACCTGATTTACTGCCATAACCTTGTTTTGGACATGCAGAAATGCAGATAAATAATCAACCAGCTAAAGGGTAAAAATGTATCAGTCTCCAGGTCCTGGCATTCTTTCCAATAGGATGGTAAAAATCACTGTTTCCTCCACCAAATGTTGATCAATGGGAGAAGACTTGTATTGGACTAGTATTGGTGTAGTAATTCTGGTGTACTTTTTAGCGATGTTGGGGTATGAATATTTTGATTGTTTAATCCATTTCCTCCCAGAAATAGTCTTTTCCTTTACCTCTTTCCTTCAGTGTTGTTCATAAATGGAGGTACTGAATAAAGTTTTCTCTCATCTTGTCATATGTCCTTGAGGGCTTGATTTGTGATGGAGTCAGAGCACTCACTCTTGGTCTCCACCATCAGGGGGAGGAATCATTTTTGAGTCACATTAGTTGACTGCCTTAACATGATTGAGAACCTGAGGATTTTTTATTTTTTCTTTTGTTTTCCAAATGTGTGAATCTCCCAGGAGGGCTTGTCATAAGAAATCCCATCCATCTTGGACTTTTGCCATCCCAAGTCTTTTTGCTTGGATAGGGCTGTGGAAACACGAGTCTTTTGCTTTCCTAAGCCTATTCCTGAGAGTACATATTTTATTTTGTTGGGGTGGGGGAAAACATCATTGGGGTTGGTTTTTCACTGAAGAGGCTGTTGGATCGAGTCACTTAGAATCATTACATCACTGGAAATTCTAATTGTCCATGGCCAGAAGATGGATTCTTTAAATTGGGACTTCTAAGTTAAAATATATTTTAGAGCATTCTTATTCCAAACGGTTGATCAGAGGATTGAATTTCAAAGAAAGACACCTACCTAATAGTCTTAAAATTTCTTTTGACTAAATTGCAGACCAAAAATCTGATCTAAAACAAAGTTAATTTTTTTGTAAGCTCAAACTGCTTGCCTTAGAACCTCTGAGCAAATAACAATAAAATCCACTTTACCTTGTCATCGAATAGTTAAAAATTTTTATGCTTTTACTGCTGCATCCTGGATTTAATTTTGGATGAAGGAACCAGCCTTATTTGTTTTGATATTTATGTGATTTTTGAGTTTTTGAGGTGCTCCTTCACCTCTTTGGAGATGCCTCATAGATGCTTGGCTAAGCCATAATCTTGGTTAAGGCTTATTAGTTTCATTTGGGAACTAGTACTTTTGGTTAAAAAAAAAAATCAAAAGCCAGAAATATCAGCTGTTTGTCCTACCTAACATCAGATGATAAGAAATCTGAGGCCGGGCGCAGTGGCTCATGCCTGTAATCCCAGTACTTTGGGAGGCTGAGGTGGGCGGATCACTAGGTCTGGAGATTCAGACCATCCTGGCTAACACAGTGAAACCCCATCTCTGTTAAAAATACAAAAAATTAGCTGGACATGGTGGCGCAGGCGTGTAGTCCCAGCTGCACGGGAGGCTGAGGCAGGAGAATGGTATGAATCTGGGAGTAAGAGGTTGCAGTGAGCTGAGATTGTGCCACTGCATTCCAGCCTGGGTGACAGAGCGAGACTCTATCTTAAAAAAAAAAAAAAGAAAGAAAGAAAAAAAACCCTGAAAGTGTTACAGTAGGTATCTGGTCAGACATGAGCAGGGCAGGAGGAATCCTTCCACCTCCACACACTAGAAATGTCAAGTGTTCATCACCAGATGATGGTCAAGTCAAGTGGTTGTTAATTCTAAAGTAATATTGCTTGCAGTTAGGTACAGGGAGATACAGTCTCACAATAGATAGAAAACACCTGAAACAGGTGATCAGCAGCTTCCCAATAAGTTCTCAGAAGTTGAGGAAGTGGGCTCAAACATACGCATTAAGAGGTAACATAATAGAGTTTCTGGTATATGACCTTCAGGAACTTTTTTTTTTAATTTTAGAAGAATTTTTTAATAACTATGCTTTTAAATTTTTTTTTATTTTTTTATTTTTTATTTTTTTATTATACTTTAAGTTCTAGGGTACATGTGCATAATGTGCAGGTTTGTTACATATGTATACTTGTGCCATCTTGGTGTGCTGCACCCATCAACTCGTCAGCACCCATCAAGTCATCATTTATATCATGTATAACTCCCCAATGCAATCCCTCCCCCCTCCCCCATGATAGGCCCCAGTGTGTGATGTTCCCCTTCCCAAGTCCAAGTTTCCTCATTGTTCAGTTCCCACCTATGGGTGAGAACATGCGGTGTTTGGTTTTCTCTTCTTGTGATAGTTTAATAAGAATGATGGTTTCCAGCTGCATCCATGTCCCTACAAAGGACGCAAACTCATCCTTTTTTATGGCTGCATAGTATTCCATGGTGTATATGTGCCACATTTTCTTAATCCAGTCTGTCACAGATGGACATTTGGGTTGATTCCAAGTCTTTGCTGTTGTGAATAGTGCCACAATAAACATACGTGTGCATGTGTCTTTGTAGTAGAATAATTTATAATCCTTTGGGTATATACCCAGTAGTGGGATGGCTGGGTCATATGGTACATCTAGTTCTAGATCCTTGAGGAATTGCCATACTGTTTTCCATAATGGTTGAACTAGTTTACAATCCCACCAACAGTGTAAAAGTGTTCCTATTTCTCCACATCCTCTCCAGCACCTGTTGTTTCCTGACTTGTTAATGATTGCCATTCTAACTGGTGTGAGATGGTATCTCATTGTGGTTTTGATTTGCATTTCTCTGATGGCGAGTGATGATGAGCATTTTTTCAAACAGGAAGGACACCTATGAATTAAATTTTTTATTTTATTTTATTTTTAAATCTTTTCTTTCCATAGGTTTTTGGGGATTTGGTATTTAATTACATAAATTCTCTAATGGTGATTTGTGAGATTTTGGTGCACCCATCACCAGAGCAGTATACACTGAACTCAATTTGTATTCTTTTATTCCCTCTCCTCCTTCCCACCCTTTCCCCCAAGTCTATTTTATCATTCCCATGCCTTTGCATCCTCATAGCTTTGCTCCCACTTATGAGTGAGAATATACAGTCTTTGGTTTTCCATTCCTGAGTTACTTCACTTAGAATAATAGTATCCAGTTTCTTCCAGGTTGCTGCGATTGCCATTGATTCATTCCTTTTATGGCTGAGTAGTATTCAATCATATATATATATATACTACAATTGCTTTATCCACTCATTTATAGTTTATATTCCCACCAGCGGTGTAGACGTGTTCCCTTTTCACCGCTTCCACATCAACATCTACTATTTTTATTTATTTATTTTTGAGATGGATGGAGTCTTGCTCTTTCACCCAGGTTGGAGTGCAGTGGCATGATCTTGGCTCACTGTAACTTCTGCCTCCCAGGTTCAAGCCATTCTTCTGCCTCAGCCTCTGGAGTAGCTGGGATTACAGGCATGTGCCACCTCACCCAGGTAATTTTTTTGTATTTTTAGTAGAGACAGGGTTTCACCATGTTGTACACGCTGGTGTCAACTCCTGACCTTAAGTGATCCGCCCATCTTGGCCACTTTGGATTACAGGTGTAAGCCACCGTGCCTGTCCAACAACTATTATTTTTTCATTTTTTATTATGAACATTCTTGCAGGAGTAAGGTGGTATCACATTGTGGTTTTCATTTGCATTTCCCTGATCATTAGTGATATTGAGCATTGTTTCATATGTTTGTTAGCCATTTGTATATCTTCTTTTGAGAACTGTTTATTCACTTACTTAGCCCACTTTTTCATGGGATTGTTTGTTTGCTAATTTGTTTGAGTTTCTTGTAGATTCTGGCTATTGGTTATCTTTCAGATGTATAGATTGTGAAGATTTTCTTTCACTCTGTGGGTCATATGTTTAGTCTGCTGACTGTTGCTTTGCTCTGCAGAAACTCTTTAGTTTAACGAAGTCTCACCTATTTATTTTTGCTTTCGTTGCATTTGCTTTTGGGTTCTTGGTCACGAAGTTTTCGCCTAAGCCAATGTCTAGAAGGGATTTTCCAATGTCGTCTTCTAGAATGTTTATAGTTTCAGGTCTTAGATTTAAGTCCTTGATTCATCTTGGATTGATTTTTGTATAAGGTGAGATATGGGGATCCAGTTTTATTCTCCTACATTCGGCTTGCCAATTATTTCAGCACCATGTGTTGAATAAGGTGTCCTTTACCCATTTTATGTTTTTGTTTGCTTTGTCAAAGATAAGTTGCCTGTAAGTATTTAGGTTTATTTCTGGGATCTGTATTCTGTTCCATTGGTCTATGTGCCTATTTTTACACCAGTACCACGCTATTTGGTGACTATGGACTTAGAGAATTGTTTGAAGTCAGGTGATGTGACACTACCAGATTTGTTCTTTTTGCTTAGTCTTGCTTTGAGTATGTTGGCTCTTGTTTGGTTCCATATGAATTTTAGAATTGTTTTTTCTAGTTCTGTGAAGAATGATGGTGGCATTTTAATGGGCATGGCATTGAATTTGTAGATTGCTTTTGTCAGTGTGGTCATTTTCACAATAATTCTATTCATCCATGAGCAAGGGGTGCATTTTCATTTTATGCATCATCTATGATTTCTTTCAGCAGTGTTTTGTAGTTTTTCTTGAGGTCTTTCACCTCCTTGTTTAGATATATTTCTAGTTATTATTTCTTAATGACTGCTGTCATAAAAGGGGTTCAGTTCTTGATTTGATTCTCTGCTTGGTCATTGTTGGTTTGCAGCACAGCTACTGATTTGTGCACATTACTTTTGTATACTGAAATTTTGCTGAATTGGTTTATCAGTTCTAGCAGCTTTTTGGAGTAGTCCTTAGGGTGTTCTAGGTGTGTAATTATGTCATCAGCAAACAGCGACAGTTTTACTTCCTCTTTATCAATTTGGATGCCCTTTATTTCCCTTGTTTGATTGATTTGGCTAGGACTTTCAGTACTCTGTTGAATAAAAGTGGTGAGAGTGGCCATCCTTGTTTTGCTCCCCTGCTGAGAGTGAATGCTTTCAATTTTTTCTCATTCAGTATTATGTTGGCTGTAGATTTGTGTGCCAATTTTGCTGAGCGTTTTAATCATAAAAAGATGCTGGATGTTGTCAAGTACCTTTTCAGTGTCTATTGAGAGATTCAAGTGATTTTTAAATTCTGTTTATGTGGTGTACCACATTTATTGACTTGTGTATGTGGAACAATTCCTGGGTCCCTAATGTGAAACCTACTTGATCATGGTGCATTATATTTCTGATTCAGTTAGCTGGTATTTTGTTAAGAATTTCTGCATCTGTGTGCAAGAGGGATTTTGGTCTGCAGTTTTCTTTGTTATGTCCCTTTCTGGATTTGGTATTAGGGTGATACTTTCTTCATAGAATGATTTAGGGAGAATTCCATCTTTTTCTAGCATGTGGAATAGTGTCAAATGAATTGGTACCAACTCTTCTTTGAATGTTTGGTAGAATTCAGCTGTGAATCTGTCCAGTCCTGGAATTTGTTTTGTTGTTACTTTTCAAATTATCTTTTCCTTCTTGCTGCTTTTTGTTGGTCTGTTCAGGGTTTTGAATTCTTTCTGATTTAATCTAGGAAGGTTTTATATTTCCAGGAATTTATTCATCCGCTCTAGGTTTTCTAGTTTATGCACATAAATGTGTTCATAGTACCTTTGAATGATCTTTTGTATTTCTGTGGCATTGGTGGTAATGGCTCCCATTTCATTTCTGAATGAGCTTATTTGACTCTTCTCTCTTATTTTCTTGGTTATCTTGCCAATGGTCTATCAATTTTATTTATTTTTCCAAAAAGCCAGCTTTACATTTTATTTATAGTTTTTATTATTTTGTTTCAACTTCATTTAGATCTGCTCTGATCTTGGTTATTTTCTTTCTTCTGCTGGGTCTGGATTTGGTGTGTTCTTGTTTCTTGAATTTCTAGAAATGTAACCTTAGATTGTCTATTTGTGCTCTTTCAGTCATTTTGATGTAGGCATTTAAAGCTATGAACGTTTAGCACACTCTTTGCAGAATTCCAGGTGTTTTGATAGGATGCGTCACTATTGTTCAGTTCAAAGAGTTTTTAAATTTCCATCTTGATTTCATATTTGACCCAGTGATCGTTCAGGAGCAAGTTATTTAATTTCCATGTGTTTGCATGGTTTTGAAGGTTCCTTTTGGAGTTGATTTCCAGTTTTATTCTACTCTTGTCTGAGAGAGTACTTCATATAATTTCAATTTTCCTTTTTTTTTTATTATACTTTAAGTTCTAGGGTACATGTGCACAACGTGCAGGTTTGTTACATATGTATACTTGTGCCATGTTGGTGTGCTGCACCCATCAACTCGTCAGCATCCATCAACTTGTCATTTACATCAGTATAACTCCCAATGCCATCCCTAACCCCTCCACATAATAGGTTCCGGTGTGTGATGTTCCCCTTCCAGAATTCAGTGATCTCATTGTTCAATTCCCACCTATGAGCGAGAGCATGCGGTGTTTGGTTTTCTGTTCTTGCGATAGTTTGCTGAGAATGATGGTTTCCAGCTGCATCCGTGTCCCCACAAAGGACAAGAACTCATCCTTTTTTATGGCTGCATAATATTCCATGGTGTATGTGTGCCACATTTTCTTAATCCAGTCTGTCACTGATGGACATTTGGGTTGATTCCAATTCTTTGCTATTGTGAATAGTGCTGCAATAAATATACATGTGTATGTGTCTTTACAGTAGCATGATTTATAATCCTTTGGGTATATACCCAGTAATGGGATGGCTGGGTCATATGGTATTTCTAGTTCTAGATCCTTGAGGAATCGCCGTACTGTTTTCCACAATGGTTGAACCAGTTTACAATCCCACCAACAGTGTAAATGTGTTCAAATTTCTCCACATCCTCTCCAGCATCTGTTGTTTCCTGACTTTTTAATGATTGCCATTCTAACTGGTGTGAGATGGTATCTCATTGTGGTTTTGATTTGCATTTCTCTGATGGCCAGTGATGACAAGCCTTTTTTCATGTGCCTGCTTGCTGTATGCATGTCTTCTTTTGAGAAATGTCTGTTCATATCCTTTGCCCCCTTTTTGATGGGGTTGTTTGTTTTTTTCTTGTAAATTTGTTTGCGTTCTTAGTAAGTTCTGGATATTAGCCCTTTGTCAGATGAGTAGATTGCAAACATTTTCTCCATTCTGTAGGTTGCCTGTTCACTGTGATGGTAGTCTCTTTAGCTGTGCAAAAGCTCTTTAGTTTAATTAGATCCCTTTTGTCAATTTTGGCTTTTGTTGCCGTTGCTTTTGGTGTTTTTTTTATTTTATTTTATTTTATTTTTTTATACTTTAAGTTCTAGGGTATATGTGCATAACGTGCAGGTTTGTTACATATGTATACTTACGCCATGTTGGTGTGCTGCACCCATCAACTCGTCAGCACCCATCAATTCATAATTTATATCATGTGTAACTCCCCAATGCAATCCCTCCCTCCTCCCCACTCCCCATGATAGGCCCCAGTGTGTGATGTTCCCCTTCCCGAGTCCAAGTGATCTCATTGTTCAGTTCCCACCTATGAGTGAGAACATGTGGTGTTTCGTTTTCTCTTCTTGTGATAGTTTAATAAGAATGATGGTTTCCAGCTGCATCCATGTCCCTACAAAGGACGCAAACTCATCCTTCTTTATGGCTGCATAGTATTCCATGGTGTATATGTGCCACATTTTCTTAATCCAGTCTGTCACAGATGGACATTTGAGTTGATTCCAAGTCTTTGCTATTGTGAATAGTGCCGCAATAAACATACGTGTGCATGTGTCTTTGTAGTAGAATAATTTATAATCCTTTGGGTATATACCCAGTAGTGGGATGGCTGGGTCATATGGTACATCTAGTTCTAGATCCTTGAGGAATCGCCATACTGTTTTCCATAATGGTTGAACTAGTTTACAATCCCACCAACAGTGTAAAAGTGTTCCTATTTCTCCACACCCTCTCCAACACCTGTTGTTTCCTGATTTTTTAATGATTGCCATTCTAACTGGTGTGAGATGGTATCTCATTGTGGTTTTGATTTGCATTTCTCTGATGGCGAGTGATGATGAGCATTTTTTCATGTGTCTGTTGGCTGTATGAATGTCTTCTTTTGAGAAATGTCTGTTCATATCCTTTCCCCACCTTTTGATGGGGTTGTTTGTTTTTTTCTTGTATATTTGTTTGAGTTCTTTGTAGATTCTGGATATTAGCCCTTTGTCAGATGAGTAGGTTGCAAAAATTTTCTCCCATTCTGTAGGTTGCCTGTTCACTCTGATGGTAGTTTCTTTTGCTGTGCAGAAGCTCTTTAGTTTAATTAGATGCCATTTGTCAATTTTGGCTTTTGCTGCCATTGCTTATGGTGTTTTAGACATGAAGTCCTTGCCCATGCCTATGTCCTGAATGGTACCACCTAGATTTTCTTCTAGGGTTTTTATGGTATTAGGTGTAACATTTAAGTCTCTAATCCATCTTGAATTAATCTTCATATAAGGGGTAAGGAAAGGATCCAGTTTCAGCTTTCTACTTATGGCTACCCAATTTTCCCAGCACCATTTATTAAATAGGGAATCCTTTCCCCATTTCTTGTTTCTCTCAGGTTTGTCAAAGATCAGATGGCTGTAGATGTGCGGTATTATTTCTGAGGACTCTGTTCTGTTCCATTGGTCTATAGCTCTGTTTTGGTACCAGTACCATGCTGTTTTGGTTACTGTAGCCTTGTAGTATAGTTTGAAGTCAGGTAGTGTGACGCCTCCAGCTTTGTCCTTTTGACTTAGGATTGTCTTGGCAATGAGGGCTCTTTTTTTGGTTCCATATGAACTTTAAAGCAGTTTTTTCCAAGTCTGTGAAGAAAGTCATTGGTAGCTTGATGGGGATGGCATTGGATCTATAAATAACCTTGGGCAGTATGGCCATTTTCACGATATTGATTCTTCCTATCCATGAGCATGGTATGTTCTTCCATTTGTTTGTGTCCTCTTTGATTTCACTGAGCAGTGGTTTGTAGTTCTCCTTCAAGAGGTCCTTTACATCCCTTGTAAGTTGGATTCCTAGGTATTTTATTCTCTTTGAAGCAATTGTGAATGGAAGTTCATTCCTGATTTGGATCTCTGTTTGTCTGTTACTGGTGTAAAAGAATGCTTGTGATTTTTGCACATTAATTGTGTATCCTGAGACTTTGCTGAAGTTGCTTATCAGCTTAAGGAGATTTTTGACTGAGACAATGGGGTTTTCTAAATATACAATCGTGTCATCTGCAAACAGGGACAATTTGACTTATTCTTTTCATAACTGAATACCCTTGATTTCTTTCTCTTGCCTGATTGCCCTAGCCAGAACTTCCAAGACTATGTTGAATAGGAGTGGTGAGTGAGGGCATCCCTGTCTTGTGCCAGTTTTCAAAGGGAATTTTTCCAGTTTTTGCCCATTCAGTATGATATTAGCTGTGGGTCTGTCATAAATAGCTCTTATTATTTTGAGGTACGTTACGTCAATACCGAATTTATTGAGCGTTTTTAGCATGAAGGGCTGTTGAATTTTGTCAAAAGCCTTTTCTGCATCTATTGAGATAATCATGTGGTTCTTGACTTTGGTTCTGTTTATATGCTGGATTACGTTTATTGATTTGTGAATGTTGAACCAGCCATGCATCCCAGGGATGAAGCCCACTTGATCATGGTGGATAAGCTTTTTGATGTGCTGCTGAATCCGGTTTGCCAGTATTTTATTGAGAATTTTTGCATCGATGTTCATCAGGGATATTGGTCTAAAATTCTCTTTTTTTGTTGTGTCTCTGCCAGGCTTTGGTATCAGGATGATGTTGGCCTCATAAAATGAGTTAGGGAGGATTCCCTCTTTTTCTATGGATTGGAATGGTTTCAGAAGGAATGGTACCAGCTCCTCCTTGTACCTCTGGTAGAATTCAGCTGTGAATCCACCTGGTCCTGGACTTTTTTTGGTGGGTAGGCTATTAATTGTTGCCTCAATTTCAGAGCCTGCTTTTGGTCTATTTAGGGATTCAACTTCTTCCTGGTTTAGCCTTGGAAGAGTGTAAGTGTCCAGGAAATTATCCATTTCTTCTAGATTTTCTAGTTGATTTGCATAGAGGTGTTTATAGTATTCTCTGATGGTAGTTTGTATTTCTGTGGGGTCGGTGGTGATATCCCCTTTATCATTTTTTATTGCGTCTATTTGATTCCTCTCTCTTTTCTTCTTTATTAGTCTTGCTAGCGGTCTGTCAATTTTGTTGATCTTTTCAAAAAACCAACTCCTGGATTCATTGATTTTTTGGAGGGTTTTTTGTGTCTCTCTCTCCTTCAGTTCTGCTCTGATCTTAGTTATTTCTTGCCTTCTGCTCGCTTTTGAATGTGTTTGCTCTTGCCTCTCTAGTTCTTTTAATTGTGATGTTAGAGTGTCAATTTTAGATCTTTCCAGCTTTCTCTTGTGGGCATTTAGTGCTATAAATTTCCCTCTACACACTACTTTAAATGTGTCCCAGAGATTCTGGTATGTTGTATCTTTGTTCTCATTGGTTTCAAAGAACATCTTTATTTCCGCTTTCATTTCGTTATGTACCCAGTAGTCATTCAGGAGCAGGTTGTTCAGTTTCCATGTAGTTGAGCGGTTTTGATTGAGTTTCTTAGTCCTGAGTTCTAGTTTGATTGCACTGTGGTCTGAGAGACAGTTTGTTATAATTTCTGTTCTTGTACATTTGCTGAGGAGTGCTTTACTTCCAATTATGTGGTCCATTTTGGAATAAGTGCGATGTGGTGCTGAGAAGAATGTATATTCTGTTGATTTGGGGTGGAGAGTTCTATAGATGTCTATTAGGTCTGCTTGGTGCAGAGATGAGTTCAATTCCTGGATATCCTTGTTAACTTTCTGTCTCGTTGATGTGTCTAATGTTGACAGTGGAGTGTGGAAGTCTCCCATTATTATTGTATGGGAGTCTAAGTCCCTTTGTAAGTCCCTAAGGACTTGCTTTATGAATCTGGGTGCTCCTGTATTGGGTGCATATATATTTAGGAGAGTTAGCTCTTCCTGTTGAATTGATCCCTTTACCATTATGTAATGGCCTTCTTTGTCTCTTTTGATCTTTCATGGTTTAAAGTCTGTTTTATCAGAGACTAGGATTGCAACCCCTGCTTTTTTTTGTTCTCCATTTGCTTGGTAGACCTTCCTCCATCCCTTTACTTTGAGCCTATGTATGTCTCTGCATGTGAGATGGGTCTCTGAATACAGCAGACTGATGGGTCTTGACTCTTTATCCAGTTTGCCAGTCTGTGTCTTTTAATTGGAGCAATTAGTCCATTAACATTTAAGGTTAATATTGTTATGTGTGAACTTGATCCTGCCATTATGATATTAACTGGTTATTTTGCTTTTAGTTGATGCAGTTTCTTCCTAGCCTCGATGGTCTTTACATTTTGGCATGTTTTCGCAATGGCTGGTACCAGTTGTTCCTTTCCATGTTTAGGGCTTCCTTCAGGGTCTCTTGTAAGGCAGGCCTGGTGGTGACAAAATCTCTAAGCATTTGCTTATTCGTAAAGGATTTTATTTCTCCTTCACTTATGAAACTTAGTTTGGCTGGATATGAAATTCTGGGTTGAAAATTCTTTTCTTTAAGAACGTTGAATATTGGCCCCCACTCTCTTCTGGCTTGTAGAGTTTCTGCCGAGAGATCTGCTGTTAGTCTGATGGGCTTCCCTTGTGGGTAACCAGACCTTTCTCTCTGGCTGCCCTTAGGATTTTTTCCTTCATTTCAACTTTGGTGAATCTGGCAGTTATGTGTCTTGGAGTTGCTCTTCTCGAGGAGTATCTTTGTGGCGTTCTCTGTATTTCCTGAATTTGAATGTTGGCCTGCCCTACTAGGTTGGGGAAGTCCTCCTGGATGATATCCTGAAGAGTGTTTTCCAACTTGGTAGTTTGTATTTCTGTGGGGTCGGTGGTGATATCCCCTTTATCATTTTTTATTGCGTCTATTTGATTCCTCTCTCTTTTCTTCTTTATTAGTCTTGCTAGCGGTCTGTCAATTTTGTTGATCTTTTCAAAAAACCAACTCCTGGATTCATTGATTTTTTGGAGGGTTTTTTGTGTCTCTCTCTCCTTCAGTTCTGCTCTGATCTTAGTTATTTCTTGCCTTCTGCTCGCTTTTGAATGTGTTTGCTCTTGCCTCTCTAGTTCTTTTAATTGTGATGTTAGAGTGTCAATTTTAGATCTTTCCAGCTTTCTCTTGTGGGCATTTAGTGCTATAAATTTCCCTCTACACACTACTTTAAATGTGTCCCAGAGATTCTGGTATGTTGTATCTTTGTTCTCATTGGTTTCAAAGAACATCTTTATTTCCGCTTTCATTTCGTTATGTACCCAGTAGTCATTCAGGAGCAGGTTGTTCAGTTTCCATGTAGTTGAGCGGTTTTGATTGAGTTTCTTAGTCCTGAGTTCTAGTTTGATTGCACTGTGGTCTGAGAGACAGTTTGTTATAATTTCTGTTCTTGTACATTTGCTGAGGAGTGCTTTACTTCCAATTATGTGGTCCATTTTGGAATAAGTGCGATGTGGTGCTGAGAAGAATGTATATTCTGTTGATTTGGGGTGGAGAGTTCTATAGATGTCTATTAGGTCTGCTTGGTGCAGAGATGAGTTCAATTCCTGGATATCCTTGTTAACTTTCTGTCTCGTTGATGTGTCTAATGTTGACAGTGGAGTGTGGAAGTCTCCCATTATTATTGTATGGGAGTCTAAGTCCCTTTGTAAGTCCCTAAGGACTTGCTTTATGAATCTGGGTGCTCCTGTATTGGGTGCATATATATTTAGGAGAGTTAGCTCTTCCTGTTGAATTGATCCCTTTACCATTATGTAATGGCCTTCTTTGTCTCTTTTGATCTTTCATGGTTTAAAGTCTGTTTTATCAGAGACTAGGATTGCAACCCCTGCTTTTTTTTGTTCTCCATTTGCTTGGTAGACCTTCCTCCATCCCTTTACTTTGAGCCTATGTATGTCTCTGCATGTGAGATGGGTCTCTGAATACAGCAGACTGATGGGTCTTGACTCTTTATCCAGTTTGCCAGTCTGTGTCTTTTAATTGGAGCAATTAGTCCATTAACATTTAAGGTTAATATTGTTATGTGTGAACTTGATCCTGCCATTATGATATTAACTGGTTATTTTGCTTTTAGTTGATGCAGTTTCTTCCTAGCCTCGATGGTCTTTACATTTTGGCATGTTTTCGCAATGGCTGGTACCAGTTGTTCCTTTCCATGTTTAGGGCTTCCTTCAGGGTCTCTTGTAAGGCAGGCCTGGTGGTGACAAAATCTCTAAGCATTTGCTTATTCGTAAAGGATTTTATTTCTCCTTCACTTATGAAACTTAGTTTGGCTGGATATGAAATTCTGGGTTGAAAATTCTTTTCTTTAAGAACGTTGAATATTGGCCCCCACTCTCTTCTGGCTTGTAGAGTTTCTGCCGAGAGATCTGCTGTTAGTCTGATGGGCTTCCCTTGTGGGTAACCAGACCTTTCTCTCTGGCTGCCCTTAGGATTTTTTCCTTCATTTCAACTTTGGTGAATCTGGCAGTTATGTGTCTTGGAGTTGCTCTTCTCGAGGAGTATCTTTGTGGCGTTCTCTGTATTTCCTGAATTTGAATGTTGGCCTGCCCTACTAGGTTGGGGAAGTTCTCCTGGATGATATCCTGAAGAGTGTTTTCCAACTTGGTTCCATTTTCCCCCTCACTTTCAGGCACCCCAATCAGACGTAGATTTGGTCTTTTTACCTAATCCCATACTTCTTGCAGGCTTTGTTCATTTCTTTTTCTTCTTTTTTCTTTTGGTTTCTCTTCTCGCTTCATTTCATTCATTTGATCTTCAATCGCTGATACTCTTTCTTCCAGTTGATCGAGTCGGTTACTGAAGCTTGTGCATTTGTCACGTATTTCTCGTGTCATGGTTTTTATCTCTGTCATTTCATTTGTGATCTTCTCTGCATTAATTAGTCTAGCTGTCAATTCTTCCACTCTTTTTTCAAGATTTTTAGTTTCTTTGTGCTGGGTACGTAATTCCTCCTTTAGCTCTGAGAAGTTTGATGAACTGAAGCCTTCTTCTCTCCTCTCGTCAAAGTCATTCTCTGACCAGCTTCGATCCGTTGCTGGCGATGGGCTGCGCTCCTTTGCAGGGGGAGATGCGCTCTTATTTTTTGAATTTCCAGCTTTTCTGCCCTGCTTCTTCCACATCTTTGTGGTTTTATCTGTCTCTGGTCTTTGATGACGGTGACGTACTGATGGGGTTTTGGTATAGGTGTCCTTCCTGTTTGATAGTTTTCCTTCTGGCAGTCAGAAGGACTGTCTGTTGGTCTGTTGGAGATTGTTTGAGGTCCACTCCAGACCCTGTTTTCCTGGGTATCAGCAGCAGAGGTTGCCGAAGATAGAATATTGCTGAACAGCGAGTGTACCTGTCTGATTCTTCCTTTGGAAGTTTCCTCTCAGGGGTGTACTCCACCCTGTGAGGTGTGGGGTGTCAGACTGCCCCTAGTGGGGGATGTCTCCCAGCTAGGCTACTCATGGGTCAGGGACACACCTGAGCAGGCAGTCTGTCCGTTCTCAGATCTCAACCTCCGCGTTGGGAGATCCACGGCTCTCCCCAAAGCTGTCAGACAGAGTCGTTCGCGTCTGCACCAGCCCCCGCTGCTTCCCCTGTTGGTCTTCAGCTGTGCGCTGTCCCCAGAGGTGGAGTCTACAGAGACAGGCAGGCTTCCTTGAGCTGCTGTGAGCTCCACCCAGTTCGAGCTTCCCAGCGGCTTTGTTTACCTACTTAAGCCTCAGCAATGGCGGGCGCCCCTCCCCCAGCCTCGCTGCTGCCTTGCTGATAGATCGCGGCAGACTGCTGTGTTAGCAGTGAGGGAGGCTCCGTGGGCGAGGGACCCTCCCGGCCAGGTATGGGATATATTCTCCTGGTGTGCCTGTTTGCTTAAAGCGCGGTATTGGGGTGGGAGTTACCCGATTTTCCAGGTGTTGTGTGTCTCAGTTCCCCTGGCTAGGAAGACGGATTCCCTTCCCCTTTGCGCTTCCAGGTGAGGCATGCCTCGCCCTGCTTCAGCTCTCGCTGGTCAGGCTGCAGCAGCTGACCAGCACCGATTGTCCGGCACTCCCTAGTGAGATGACCCCAGTACCTCAGTTGAAAATGCAGAAATCACCGGTCTTCTGTGTCGCTCGCGCTGGGAGTTGGAGACTGGAGCTGTTCCTATTCAGCCATCTTGCTCCGCCCCCCTGGTAATGTTGTTCAGTGTTTTGGATTTCTAACTTCTTTTTTTATTTTGGAATGTTTGTAGTAGATGTACTGGTTTAGCATCCCAAATCTGAAAAATTAAAAATCCAAAATGCTCCAGTGAGCACTTCTTTTCAGCATCACATCAGGAGTCAGAAGTGTTGGATTCTGGAGCATTTCAGATTTTGGATTTCTGGATTTGGGATGCTCAATTTGTAATACTGTAATTTTCCCATAAAAAGCTCTCCGGAGTTTAGACCTCATGTTATGTTCTGACTCTAGTAAAAAGACAAAAAAAAATTTGGAGGAATCATTGAAATGTTGTCATAAGTGGAAATTTTTACTGATGGTCCAAATATCTAAGATCAATTGCTGGTAGTAGTATTTCTCTTGATACCCAATTAAGGTTGAGGTGTGGGGTGAATTCCAGCAGGATCAAATTCCAGCATGCTCGAAGAAGGATGCCAAAGGTGATTTGAAATTAACAAGTCCTTAAGTAGAGAGAGTCCCGTTAAAAGGACAGAACTGGTCAGTGTGTCAATTAAATAAAGGGAGGAATGATGCCAAATTAAAGGAAGTGAGTGTGTTATGTTAGTAAATATAGAAGGAACTCCCTGTTTTTAATTTCTGTGCTTAGTTAGGAAAAATGCGGAGGAGCCCAAAACAGGTATGTGAAATGCTTTCTTCATTTTCTCTTAACCTCAGGAAATACAACTAGAGTTTCAGTTTGTGTGAATTAGGAAGAGTCTAAGTGAGACGCCAATAGCTCATGTGTCCCCCACACGAAGAACCCCACCTTATGAAAATGTCATCATCATGAGGAAACAATTGTATGTGGCCCAGGCAGTAAAACCACCAGATAGCAATCCCTGGCCACCTCCAACAGGTTCCCAAAACCCCCAGTATTCCCGTTACGTGTGTGTCACAGCCTTGGTAGTTGTCCCACAACTACAACATTTAAAAATTGCTATTGTCAATACAAACTGTTAAATGT
This sequence comes from Rhinopithecus roxellana, assembly GCF_007565055.1. Lineage (NCBI taxonomy): Eukaryota > Metazoa > Chordata > Mammalia > Primates > Cercopithecidae > Rhinopithecus > Rhinopithecus roxellana. The sequence goes on from NC_044560.1 coordinate 33,159,629, forward strand.
GAAGTAGAGTATGTTGTACCACTTTTTTCCCCCCACTCTTTTTGAACTTTCCTATTTCACTTTTGGAAGTTTCTATTGACACATCCTCAAGCTAAGGAGTCTTTACTCAGCTGTGTGCATTCTACCAGTAAGCATTAAAAGCATTCTTCATTTCTCTAACAGCACTTTATTTTATTTTATTTTATTTTATTTCTGAGATGGAGCCTCGCTCTGTTGCCCAGGCTGGAGTGCAGTGGTACGATCTTGGCTCACTGCAAGTTCACGCCATTTTCCTGACTCAGCCTCCCATGTAGCTGGGACTACAGGCGCCCGCCACCATGCCTGGCTCATTTGTTTGTATTTTTAGTAGAGGTGGGGTTTCACCGTGTTTGCCAGTATGGTCTCGATCTCCTGACCTTGTGATCCGCCTGCCTCGCCCTCCCAAAGTGCTGGGATTACAGGCATGAGTCACTGTGCCCAGCCATCTCTGAGGGATTTTAATGAGGTGTTGACTTTTGAGTTTGTTCAGGTGTCTCTAGGAGGTGACTGGAGAATGTGAGCTCCATAGTAGGCTGAGGATGGAGTCACTAGTGAAATGGGTGAAATGAGCCCATTACCTTTGAAGACCGCAGGCCTGTCCAGCCTCTGACACCTTGGTGAGTCAGTGCAAAGATTCCAACAGTGACAGCAAACTAGCATGGCTGACTCCATCTGGCATCTAGTCTCAGGCTGGCTGTCCTCACTCATTCCTGGACATGGGCCAGGCTAACCATAGGAGGAATGTAGTTTATGGTTTAACTTTGAAGAAACAATGATAATAGTTCCTCGATAAAACTAATACCCTTATTTTGCCCAGAGATTGCCTTTGTAAAACTGGTAAAAGACCATGGGAGTAAGATTATAGGAGGGAACTGAATTCTGCTAAAATGTAGGCACAGTTTCTATAATCCCTTACTGCTCAAATGTCATTTGGCCAGAGTTTACAAAATTTTTAAGTAATTGCTCCAACAGACAACATCACTATTGTAGAACCTGAGGTTGGTCTTTTGAGATGTTTCTCATTCTTTGCATTCTGGCAACCCGCTGACCTCATCCATACCCATGACTAATGGCTCAGCCAGTCACTTGGTCCCCACCTAGAGGCGGATTCAAGCACTAACAGATCATTTCCCTCTGCCCTCATGATCTCATCCCCAAACAGTCAGCAGTACCCATTTTTTAGTCCTGTGCCCCTGAAACTATCCTTGAAAATCTCTAACCCGTGATCCACTAGGGAGGCTGATTTGAGTAATAATAAACCTCTGTCCTCCTGTTTGGCAGATTTGGCATCATTAAAATCTTTCTTTACTGCCAATCACCATCTGGATCAATTGATTTTGTTTGTGCAGGAGGCCAGAAGAACTTGTCTGGGAATTATAAGAGTGGATGGAGGAGCTGCCTATCCCTGTCCTATGGTGTTGTCCACAGAACAGCCTAACAAAGGGACAGAGCCCTGGATGGGGATACAGTGGAAGCTCATTCTCTTAGTGACCTGGGGACATTGGCTCGAAATGAAGCCTGGCAGGAGTGGCAACTCCAGGTGATTTCTGTGCCTTTCCTATTTCCTGGGAGGTGGGCCAGGCCACAGTGTTAGCAGGAAGGGAACAGAACAGTCAGCCTAGTTAGAGGGAGTATCTGGGGAAGGCCTAGCGGTGAAAGAAGAAGCTGTGCAGGACAGGGCTTGCCAGTTAGAATGAAGTGGGAGGAAGATGAGGGACACAGAGAAGCAGAGAGGGGCAGAGGCAGCATGGCGGTGAACAGTGGGACCTACAGTGACTTCAGAGACCCCAGGGACCAGGTGCCCCAACTTCCAGTCCAGGACCAGGGAGCCCTCAAAACCCTCCAGTGGCCAAAGAGCTTAAGAGTGACACATGAGGTGGGATGGCTTTAGGGGCAAGAGGAAGTGGGGAGATGAATCATGAGTGTCAGCCTCTGAAGGACAAGGGACAGGTGTGGCTAAAACTTTGTAGGATTCTGCATCCAAGATCCAGTCTCTAAAGATGTTATGGATCATTCATTTCTTCATTCAATTCCTTCATTTGTTATGTGAGACCTCCTGAATGCGTGTCTCTCACTGTACTTGTGCTGTGTAGGGTGTGAATGGGGAAGGAAAACAAAGTCTTCTCTTTTATCCTGTCATGCCAGTGACATGGACACTTTGGGAAACACAGGATTTCAGGTTCAGTGATAGGGGTTAAGATCTGAGGGGGTGGCCTAGACATTTTTTGCACTGACTCTGATGGTTGAGGCAGGTGATTTAGTTCTGGAGTACAGACTAATCAGCTGAGCATTTGCTCTCACTCCTCTGAGGTTTGGATGCCTAAGAAGAGAGGATTTCAGCCAATTAATGACTACAGGGTCCTTGGAACTGAATAAGCCCTCAATTCTGGTGGAAGAGAGGATGGGCCTGTGACTAGAGACAGACCTCATGGGACCCTGATCTGCCTTTTGCATTTGTGTGACTCTGGTTCAGTGACTGTGCCTTCCTGTGCCCCAATTTTCTCTCAGTCAAATAAGCTAAATGACAAATGGACTGGGGCTTTTCATGCTATCTGTGAATAAACTGTAAATTATTCACAGTCACCTGACCTAATGCTTGGCACAGTGGAGGTGTTCACACAAACAGCATTTATTATTATTCACTTCCATGAGAGAACACCTTTAGGTCAGATCCCTGTGGAGAAGCTGCTGCCAGGTAAATTTTCTCTCTTCTCTTTCTGCTTCTGGGGACATTAGACTTCCTAGGGTGTGTCCTAAGCCTCGCAAGGCAGTTGGCCAATGGCCTACAAAGCTTGTCTTTCTGTCCTCTCCACTCTGAGTCTCAGGTGAAGAAAGTTCTGTCCTTGCCCAGATGAGGCTCTGAGGGCTGAGCCGTAGCAGTGAGCAGCTCCAGGAGACACAGTCCTCAGACAGCTGGTGAATCCTTGGTCCCAGTAAGCCCTGCCAAAACCCAGCCCTGGCACAGGCTCCTCAGCTTTATCTGGAGTAAGGATTTAGGGACAGGGGTCTGGGGTTGAGGCTTCTTGGGCTGAGTTTCTCTGAGAGTATCTCAGGGGTCCTCTTAGGCAAAGCCCTACTCAGTTCTCCAGGGTCTTTCTCAGGGTCAAGTTTATGAAGAGGACATGAGGTGCTTGGCTGAGACTGATCTCCTCCTGCTGAGCACCCCCCATCAGACTGTCCTTCCTGTGCAGCAAGTGTCTGCAGGGTCTGGAGGCAGGAAAGGAATTCTGATCTGCTGAAGTTTGTCTCTTCTGTGTGTGTCCTGCACTAAATGCCGAAACCCCAACCTGGGACATAACGCAGAGTGGGACACAGGCACAGTCTAGGCCTGACAATCCTGTGTGTGCAAAGTAGAAGTGACCCCCACCTCCCAACACCCAGGGATCATGTGGAATCACTCACGGTATAAGGTGAAATGTCCAGTTACTCCTTCAGTCCTATCACCTCGCTTTATGATTTCTACGGTGTAGGATCCTGCGTCCTTCTGGGTGACACTCTGGATCAGCAGGGAAGCATTGGAATATACTGTTTCTCGTCCACTGTATGCAGGCCCAAATATAACTCTTTCAGTGTCTATTGTATATGCTGAATGTAATGGTGGAGGTCCATTATTTGCCCTTTGTACCAGAAGTAGGCAGCAGGATTCTGGGGCAAATTGTGGATAAGTAGAAGAACATCCTTCCGTTCAGAAACTTTGGTTGGCTGAGCTTCAATCGTGACTTGGGCAGTGGTGGGTGGGTTCCAGAAGATTCAAAGTGATGCTAGGAGGTGGAGAGAGTGTCAGTCAGTATTGAGACCTATGTATTGGCGTGAAAAAATGGGGCCCTGGGTCCTGAGATGACCTCTTCAATCATCAGCCTTGAAGACACACACACACACACCCCTTTTTTGTGTGTTTGTGATTGTGTGTTTGTGTCCTGCTGTCCTACTGGGTCAAGGTCAGCAGCATGACCCCCATTCCTTCAACACTTCTGACCTCGGCATTTTTCTGTTTGGAATCCTCTTCCCCAGAGGTCTGCACAGCTTCCTCCAAAATGCCCTCAGGTCCTGCTCACATCAGGGCATCCTTAGACTTCTATCCGGACACCTCCTTCAGGGACCCTGGGTCTTCCCTTTCTAACCTTTCCCTGCTCTGCTCCCTCCGGAGCTCTTGTCAACACCTGACCTCACATTCCAGATCTCTTTGCATGTCTGTCTTCCTCCCCATGAGAGCATGAGCTCCATGAGGACAGGGACTTTTGTGATCTTGTTTGTACCCCAGTGCCTGGGACAGGCTTCAGACTCCTGTAGATGTGAGAGTTCCCAGGACCCTCCATGCCCGGGGGGGGGGGTGGGGGGGTATTTTTTTTCTTTACCCAATGGTTGAGGTTTTTTGCTGATGACAGTGTTTCATGCCCTGCTTATATTTTCATTTGAAGTGTCATTTGATAATAGTTTTTATTATCATATTTCAAAATGTAGTGGCCAGTGATGTTTAACCAGGAAAACAGAACACTTGAGATTTTCCTGCCTCTTACCACTTCCAGTTCAATGTGATTTTCCTGTTTTGACCCCTATTCCTCTCTGGTATATTTTCCCCTATCCAGGCTCCAACAGAGCCTTCTTTCCTGTACTTTTTTTTTTTTTTTTTTTTTTTGAGACGGAGTCTCTTACTGTTGGCTAGGTTGGTGTGCAGCGGACAGTCTCCGCTCACTGTAACCTCTGCCTCCTGGGTTCATGCAATTCTCCTGCCTCAGCCTCTTGAGTAGCTAGGATTACAGGAGCACACCACCACACCTAGTTAATTTTTTGTATTTCTAGTGGAGACGGGGCTTCCCTGTGTTGAGCAGACTGGTCTTGAACTCCTGACCTGATGATCCACCCACCTCAGCCTCCCAAAGTGCTGACTTTTACTTTTAAGGACCCCGTTCTCTCTAGGAAACCCCATCCAATCATTCTACTTCCTCCTCCTGTCCTCTCACAGGAAGTTATCTCCTCACCTGTGAGCAGTAGCTCCTTCCAGGTGATGTGTAGTGTATAGGGTGGGGCTGAGAGGGGCCCCATGGCCTGTGCTGCCTGTGTGTTCTCCTCTGTGGAGATGAGCCTGGGATCCAGAAACTTTCTGAGCACGGCTGTCAGCTGTGCTGTCCTTCCACCTTCTGTGCTGAGCCTCTTCCCGAGGGAGGAGCACTTCTCGGGCTCATGGGTGGGGTCTGTGCCCAGGACACCTCTCTGTCCCCTCCCCTCTCAGTCCTGCCTCCTTGTCCCTCCTTCTCTTTTTCTTTTGTCTGTGTGTCAGGTCCCTGGGAATTGTGGAGGCCTCTGCCTCTTTCCAGCAGTGATTCTGTCACCAAATCTCAATGCACACTATGTGTAGAAACACAAACACAAAAGAGACACAAACAGACACACACAGTCACACACATACCCTGTAGGTTGGGCAAGCACGGTCCTGGGCCTCAGCCTCCTGCTGTCCCCATGGCTCTGGATCAGGGTGCACATCTGCACCCTTTGCCCACTTTCATCCCCATCTGGCTCTCCCCTTCAGTGCAGGAAGCTGGAGCTGCACCAGGTCCCTGTCACAGGGATACCCCATAATGCTGTGGGTGAGCTGTGTGTTGCCTGGTGTGAGGGACCCTTCGTTTCTCTAATTGTGTCTAGCTTGGCTGCAGCTTCCAAGGATGGACATTCAGGACCTGGGTGTCCCAGAGGAAACTGTCCTTCCTGGAGGTGTGCAGGGTGAATCTCTCATGTCTCTTGGGAGGAGAGGCCTGTGCTGGTTGCTCAGTGGGGGCTGTGAGTCCCATGGTCAAAGGGACAGTTCTCAGTCACGCTATTGTTCCCTGGGGACTGGTGGCTGAGCTGGGGCTCAGGGTTTCTCATTTCTTCCTGACCATGCTTGGTGTCCTCTTTTCTCTGCACATCGGATTGTACTGTAGTCACCACAGTACACTTCCCCATGGTGGTGCAGGAGGAAGTGGGGCGTTACCCAGGAACCCCGTGGAACATGGCTCATGGAGACTCAGGAAGGAGAGCCTGGGACAGAGCAGGGTTCAGAGCTAGAGAGATTCATCCCGACTTACTGCGTGGCTGTGATGGGCGCAGCCCTCCATGTGCTGACATACCCAGGAGTCTGTCCTGAGGGTTTTGACCTGGCCAAGCTGCTCTCTGTAGAGAAGGAACAGGCAGTCGCCAGAGATCCTGTTTGGAGGGACGTTGCTCACCCCTGAGAAGGCAGGTGGGAGTGAGTTGTGTTCTGGGAGCAAAGAGCAATAATACCCCCTTCTCCCGGCAGGGACACAGGAGAGGTCTGTCTTCCCAAGGGACTGAAGGGGGTAGGTGGCCACATCCTGGATGGTGCCTGTATGTGACCATCACACGTGCTCTGAGCCCCATGGGGTGCAGCGGGCAGGCAGGTCAGGGTGTCTGACTGATTCTCGGGGAGGCTGTGGGCCCTCAGGCAGCCGCTGTTCTGTGTCAGCGCTAGCCTTGGCCTGGGATGCCTCTGAAAACAGGACAGATGGAGCAGGGGCAGGCATTTAGGGAGCAGTGACAGAAAGAGTTGATGAGGATGGAGGGAGGTCATCAGGGGAAAGCGGGCAGTGTGGTGTGGCCTGCACCATCGCTGCCCTGGGAGATGTCTTTTTAGCTGACCCCAGGGAAGGAGCAGGTGTGTGAGGCAGGAGCTGCCTGCAGAGGGAGTGGTATTAGGTTGGCGGCCGCCATGTCAGGGAGGAGCTGACAGAGTCCGTGTGGGGAGCATGGAGGACGTTGAGGACTTGGGCCGAGGTGACCTTGGTGAGGGTGGACCCTGCTTGGCTATGGGTTCTGCTGAGGGAGGTCTGCATCCCCTGGGAAAGCTTCAGGCTGGAAGGACTCTGCTGCCCTCTGGTGGACTGGAAGAGAAGTGTGGGTGACCAAAGTCCTGGGCCAGGCTGCGTGTTTTATTCCACAAGGATCTGCACATTTCACGCGAGGTCACACATATGTTATGTTACAGCTCCATCACCTTCCAGCCCCGTGAGTTCCAGTCTCTGTGGCTCCACGTTCACTGTTCTCCCTCTTTCACAATCAGATATTCCGAATGCAGATTTTTGTCGCCTTCTGTGACTGTATGTTTGCGTGCAGTAGGCGGCACTGTGAATACCCTGGTGGCAGTGATGTCTGGGGCTGAGCACTGCACATGGACTTGGGAGCAGAAAATGGAGCAGCAGGGCGGGAGGATCAATGCCGGGGAAGCAGGGACAAGTCACTTTCATTTTCTCACTCCCAGGGACCAGAACCCAGCACTCTGACTCCAGGACGCAGTACCACACCTTGCTGGTGTCCTGGGATGTCATGAGTGCTCATAGTGTCATGGTACCTTGGCATTCATTTTTTGTGGTGTAAATTTATTTGCCTACCATCAGAGGCAGGCCTTGCTTACCATGGCTGTTTTCAATACTGTATCTGGTTCAAGTGGCTCCAGTTGGTGGCCAGAGATAAGATCTTAGAGGCATCTTTCCTGCTTGGTGTACTGGGCTACTCTCTCTCTATCTGCTTTCTTTAAACTGGTAATTCTGACATTTGCCCTAACATTTAAATTGACCACTTGTCAGTCACAGCATTATCTCCTGGTCCCAGTGTTTGCTGCTTGCTTTAAACAAATTCAAAAAATTTTTTGCAATCTACTCATCTGACAAAGGGCTAATATCCAGAATCTACAAAGAACTCAAACAAATATACAAGAAAAAAACAAACAACCCCATCAAAAAGTGGGCAAAGGATATGAACAGACATTTCTCAAAAGAAGACATTCATACAGCCAACAGACACATGAAAAAATGCACATCATCACTCGCCATCAGAGAAATGCAAATCAAAACCACAATGAGATACCATCTCACACCAGTTAGAATGGCAATCATTAAAAAATGAGGAAACAACAGTTGATGGAGAGGATGTGGAGAAATAGGAACACTTTTACACTGTTGGTGGGATTGTAAACTAGTTGAACTATTATGGAAAACAGTATGGCAATTCCTCAAGGATCTAGAACTAGATGTACCATATGACCCAGTCATCCCACTACTTGGTATATACCCAAAGGATTATAAATTATTCTATTACAAAGACACATGCACACGTATGTTTATTGCAGGACTATTCACAATAGCAAAGACTTGGAATCAACCCAAATGTCCATCTGTGACAGACTGGATTAAGAAAATGTGGCACATATACACCATGGAATACTATGCAGCCATAAAAAAGGATGAGTTTGCGTCCTTTGTAGGGACATGGATGCAGATGGAAACCATCATTCTTAGCAAACTATCAGAAGAAGAGAAAACCAAACACCGCATGTTCTCACTCATAGGTGGGAACTGAACAATGAGATCACTTGGACTCGGGAAGGGGAACATCACACACTGGGGCCTATCATGGGGAGGGGGGAGGGGGGAGGGATTGCATTGGGGAGTTATACATGATATAAATGATGAATTGATGGGTGCTGACGAGTTGATGGGTGCAGCACACCAACATAGCACAAATATGCATATGTAACAAACCTGCACGTTATGCACATGTACCCTAGAACTTAAAGTATAATAAAAAAAAAAGAAAAAGAAAAAAAAAAAAAAAGCTCTTTGCTTGAAAGCTGTCAGATAATACCTGGACTTACTAAAGCCATTGGGTAATCTGTCTCTTTTCTCCTCTCTTCCTGGGCTCACTGACCTCTGTATCTGTGGTCTCCAGGTATGCCGAGTGCTCCCTAGTGTCTGTAAGTAGTAAAAACACTTACACTTTCACGTTGTGGTTGTATCATTATAGCCTCACATGTCATCCAGGGCCTGACATCGAGGCCATCTATGGGACCTGTGCTGGTTGAAAGCAAGACGAGGAAGGGCAGGTTGAGAAGGAAGTAAGAGGCCAACACCGTGGAACGTGGCAAGTGAGGCTGTCATTGTTCAAAGCAACACTCCCTGGATGAATTTTATGAGTTTTTCTGGATTTGGCATCTTTTCCCTGTGTGTCTATCTAGAAACTCACCCTCCTCCTACTTTCTTCTCTTTACACTTTCTTTTTCTAGAGCACTTGTTTATGGCCAGAGAATGGTCATGCAAAGAGTTGACAATAGAATAAAAAATGACTTTTTGTGTGACTTGGAACGTGGCCTTTCTTTTTTCCAAAAGTGATTGAGGTTTCTAAAAGCTAGCTTTTATTCAGGGCTGTGCAGTTGTGAAAACAGTGTTAGGGAACAGGTGCATAAGTGAAGGATGAGACAGAAAACAAAATGCTGGCTGTCAAATCTTGAAAGCAAATGGGACAAAAATCACTTTTGAAGGTGGGTGTCATTCAGGAGACCTTGTTAATTTTAGAGTGTCGTCTTAGCAGATGAAGTGGAGGATGAGGTTAAATTATGGAGTTAGGTGACAGTGGGTACATACTTCCTTGCCACAGTTTTTTTTTTTTTTAATCTCTAAAAATGGAGTGGTGGCACTGAGGGTATTTTTGTCAGGACTGTAGCTACATGAAAAGCTCTTAGGATAGTGCCTGGTCATAGTGAGTGCTGCATCAGTGTGTGAGCTATTATAATTATGGGAATAGGTGAAAGTGCCACCCTGGCCATCCAGAGTGGGGAGGTACTTTCCAGTCAGGGTCCAAGCAGGCCAGCTGGAGATGAGGCTGGTTAGTGGGGAAGCTTAACTTCCAGGAGTAGAAGAGTTTAGGAGGAGTAACTCATGCACAACCTTCTGTAAACATTTGTTTACCTAACAGTAGGAATGCTCAGAGTGGGTGTGGCTTCCGTGACAATCATTATCTCCTGGGAATCTAAGAACGTGTCCTAGAGTGGAGTGGCTGTGATGTAAGCCAAACCCAGAAATGGGCTTCAGGACTGCCTTGCAGATAGCATTCATCTTGAGAAAGGAAAGCTTTCATCTTGCTAAAGGAATACCCTCTTCTGGCCCAGGCCATTACTATTGCTTTTGTACTATCCTAATTTTTAAGGTGTAAGGAGAAAGTCTGAAGAATAAAATAATGAAGTGCATGTATGAAATAACAGGGTAGAACTGAGACTGGTATGTGTAAGTTAAAACAAATCGTGTATAAATTTTGTGTGAACATAAAAAGGATTTCTTGTTGCAAACAGACCTCTTCATATACATAATACCATTGCCTTGAGTGGATAACAGACTCTGTCACAAGAACATAACATCAGAATCATGAGAGAATGGGTTCTGTGGCTTCTTTAATTGGTAGGATAGACTGAGAAAGTTATTGAAGAGAAAGGAGTTGAAGGAAAAGATGAGTGAGGGCAAGAAAAATGGGATAGTGAAAGGAAAGGACTGAAAGGAATGTTCACCGACGGAGCATCAGGTACGAGGTTCTGTGACTAATGTCTTACACATGTTAATTTACTCTTCCACTGTCATTTTATGATGTAGTAAGTCAGCCTTAAACTGCAGATGAGGAAAGAGGCTTAGGGAGGTCAAATGAGGGACCTAGGGTCATCCAGCCACTTCATAGCAGAGCTAGTATGTTTCACTGTGGTTTGTGTAGACAGAAAGTGAGACATGGAAGGAAGGCAAAACCTATTTTTGTTGTGGGTAATGTTTATGAAAGTGACCTGTATGAGGCAGAATGATAGCCTCTTAAAAATGTCCACATCCGGGCTGGGTGCAGTGGCTCACGCCTGTAATCCTAGCACTTTGGGAGGTCGACACGGACAAATCATGAGGTCAGGAATTCGAGACCAGCCTGGCCAACATGGTGAAACCCTGTTATTACTAAAAATGCAAAACTTAGCTGGACGTGGTGGCGGGCACCTGTAATCCCAGCTACTTGTTAGGCTGAGGCAGGAGAATCATTTGAACCTGGGAGGTGGAGGTTGCAGTAAGCTGAGATCACCCCACCGCATTCCAGCTGGGGCAACATGAGTGAAACTCTGTCTCAAAAAAAACAAAAAATTCCCATCCTAACCCTTGGAACACATGCATTTACTTTTCTTGGAAAAAACACTGTTCAACGGTGATGCAGTTGAGTATCTTGAGATGGAAAGTTTATTATGGATTATCTGGGTGACTCCTAGTGTCATCATAAAGGTCCTTGTAAGTGAAAGAGAAAGGCAGGAAGGTCAGAGGGAGAATGATGCAGCCTGAGAGACTCCACTGGCCATTGCTTTCTGTGAACATGTGTGACAAGACAAAATTTCAATTAATTTAGTTATAGATGTAGTTGGGTTTTATTTGTGATTTATGATTTGGGGCAGCTCTCCCTCTACAGATACAGTGATAACTCCCCCTGGGCAATACAATAACAAAACAGTGGGTTTTGTCAAATGTGAATCAGTAAACAAAGCCATAGAAATAAATTGATTGATTAACATCAGGTACTTCAGGTCACTTATTTTGGTAAAAGTTAAAGCAGAGGGGACTTCCTTTTTATGCTCTCTCATGTAGACTGAAATCTTCTATTTACGGGAAAACATGATCTGTTTTGAGAGCTATCTGCTTCCTTAGAATTTCAGTGGGAGTGTATAACATCCAGCGTGTGAGGCTCTATTTTGAAGTGTCTGTACTCTCACTTAGGTGAGAATATGATCAAAACTTAAAGAATTATCATTAGTCTCAATAACCATAGTTTTGGGCTTCCATTATTTCTCTTCTTTTCTTTTTGATTTCCTTTGCCTTTATACAATTTTTTTTATACTTTATGTTCTAGGGTACATGTGCACAATGTGCAGGTTTGTTACATATGTATACACGTGCCATGTTGGTGTGCTGCACTCGTTAACTCGTCATTTACTTTAGGTATATCTTCTAATGCTATCCCCTCTCTCCCCCCATCCCACACAGACCCTGGTGTGTGATGTTCCCTGTCCTGTGTCCAAGTGTTGTCATTGTTCAATTCCCACCTATGAATGAGAACATGCGGTGTGTGGTTTCCTGTTCTTGTGATAGTATGCTGAGAATGATGGTTTCCGGCTGCATCCATGTCCCTACAAAGGACATGAACTCATCCCTCATCCCTTTTTTTATTATTATTATACTATAAGTTCTAGTGTACATGTGCACAACGTGCAGGTTTGTTACATATGTTTACATTTGCCATGTTGGTGTGCTGCACCCATTAACTCGTCATTTACATTAGGTATATCTCCTAATGCTATCCCTCACCCCACCTCCTCCCCACAATAGGACCCTGTGTATGATAATCCACTTCCTGTGTCCAAATCCCATTGTTCAATTCCCACCTATAAGTGAGAACATGTGGTATTTGGTTTTCTTTTCTTGCGATAGTTTGCTGAGAATGATGGTTTCCAGCTGCATCCATGTCCCTACAAAGGACATGATCTTATCCTTTTTTATGGCTGCATAGTATTCCATGGTGTATATGTGCCACATTTTCTTAATCCAGTCTGTCACTGATGGACATTTGGGTTGATTCCAAGTCTTTGCTATTATGAATAGTGCTGCAATAAACATATGTGTGCATGTGTCTTTATAACAGCATGACTTATAATATTTTGGGTATACCCCTGGTAATGGGATCTCTGGGTCAAATGGTATTTCTAGTTCTAGATCCTTGAGGAATCGCCACACTGTTTTCCACAATGTTTGAACTAGTTTAGAGTCCCACTAACAGTGTAAAAGTGTTCCTCTTTCTCCACATCCTCTCCAGCACCTGTTGTTTCCTGACTTTTTCATGATCACCATTCTAACTGGTGTGAGATGGTATCTCATTGTGCTTTTGATTTGTATTTCTTTGGTGGCCAGTGAGATGAGCATTTTTTCATGTGTCTGTTGGCTGTATGAATGTCTTCTTTTGAGAAGTGTCTGTTCATATCCTTTGCCCACTTTTTGATGGGGTTGTTTCTTTTTTCTTGTAATTTTGATTGAGTTCTTTATAGGTTCTGGATATTAGCCCTTTGTCAGATGAGTAGATTGCAAAAATTTTCTCCCATTCTATAGGTTGCCTCCTCACTCTGATGGTAGTTTCTTTTGCTGTGCAGAAGCTCTTTAGTTTAATTAGATCCCATTTGTCAATTCTGGCTTTTGTTGCTGTTGCTTTTGGTGTTTTAGACATGAAGTCCTTGTCCATGTGTATGTCCTGATTAGTATTACCTAGGTTTTCTTCTAGGGTTTTCATGGTATTAGGTCTAACATTTAAGTCCTAATCCATCTTGAATTAATTTTTGTATAAGGAGTAAGGAAAGGATCCAATTTCAGCTTTCTACTTATGACTAGCCAATTTTCCCAGCACCATTCATTAAATAGGGAATCCTTTCCCCATTTCTTGTTTTTGTCAGGTTTGTCAAAGTTCAGATGGTTGCAGATGTGTGGTATTATTTCTGAGGGCTCTGTTCTGTTCCATTGCTCTATATCTCTGTTTTGGTACCAGAGCTATGCTGTTTTGGTTACTGTAGCCTTGTAGTATAATTTGAAGGCAGGTAGCGTGATGCATCCAGCTCTGTTCTTTTGCTTTAGGATTGTCTTGGCAATGCGGGCTCTTTCTTGGTTCCATATGAACTTTAAAGCAGTTTTTTCCAATTCTGTGAAGAAAGTCATTGGTAGCTTGATGGGGATGGCATTGAATCTATAAATTACCTTGGGCAGTATGGCCATTTTCACGATATTGATTCTTCCTATCTATGAGCATGGTGTGTTCTTCCATTTGTTTATGTCCTCTTTTATTTCCCTCAGCAGTGGTTTGTAGTTCTCCTTGAAGAGGTCCTTTACATCCCTTGTAAGTTGTATTCCTAGGTATTTTATTCTCTTTGAAGCAATTGTGAATGGAAGTTCATTCCTGATTTGGCTCTCTGTTTGTCTGTTCCTGGTGTATAAGAATGCTTGTGATTTTTGCACATTAATTTTGTATCCTGAGACTTTGCTGAAGTTGCTTATCAGCTTAAGGAGATTTTGGGCTGAGATGATAGGATTTTCTAAATATACAATCATGTCATCTGCAAACAGGGACAATTTGACTTCTTCTTTTCCTAACTGAATACCCTTTATTTCTTTCTCTTCCCTGATTGCTCTAGCCAGAACTTCCAACACTATGTTGAATAGCAGTGGTGAGAGAGGGCATCCTTGTCTTGTGCCAGTTTTCAAAGGGAATGCTTCCAGCTTTTGCCCATTCAGTATGATATTGGCTGTGGGTTTGTCATAAATAGCTGTTATTATTTTGAGATATGTTCCATCAATACAGAATTTATTGAGAATTTTTAGCATGAAGGGCTGTTGAATTTTCTCAAAGGCCTCTTCTGCATCTATTGAGATAATCATATAGTTTTTGTCTTTGGTTCTCTTTATATGCGGTATTACATTTATTGATTTGCATATGTTGAACCAACCTTGCATCCCAGGGATGAAGCCTACTTGATCATGGTGGATAAGCATTTTGATGTGCTGCTGGATTCGGTTTGCCAGTATTTTATTGAGGATTTTTGCATCGATGTTCATCAGGGATATTGGTCTAAAATTCTCTTTTTTTGTTGTGTCTCTGCCAGGCTTTGGTATCAGGATGATGTTGGCCTCATCAAATGAGTTAGGGAGGATTCCCTCTTTTTCTATTGATTGCAAAGGTTTCAGAAGGAATGGTACCAGCTCCTCCTTGTACCTCTGGTAGAATTCGGCTGTGAATTCATCTGGTCCTGGACTTTTTTTGGTTGGTAGGCTATTAATTATTGCCTCAATTTCAGAGTCTGCTATTGGTCTATTCAGTGATTCAACTTCTTCCTGGTTTAGTCTTGGGAGAGTGTAAGTATCCAGGAAATTATCCATTTCTTCTAGATTTTCTAGTTTCTTTGCGTAGAGGTGTTTATAGTATTCTCTGATGGTAGTTTTATTTCTGTGGGGTCGGTGGTGATATCCCCTTTTTCGTTTTTTATTGCATCTATTTGATTCTTCTCTCTTTTCTTCTTTATTAGTCTTGCTAGCGGTCTATCAATTTTGTTGATCTTTTCAAAAAACCATCTCTTGGATTCATTGATTTTTTGGAGGATTTTTCGTGTCTCTATCTCCTTCAGTTATGCTCTGATCTTAGTTATTTTTTGCCTTTTGCTAGCTTTTGAATGTGTTTGCCCTTGTTTCTCTCATTATTTTAATTGTGATGTTAGGGTGTCAAATTTAGATCTTTCCAGCTTTCGCTTGTGGGTATTCAGTGCTATAAATTTCCATCTACACAGTGCTTTAAATGTGTCCCAGAGATTCTAGTATGTTGTATCTTTGTTCTCATTGGTTTCAAAGAACATCTTTGTTTCTGCCTTCATTTCGTTATGTACCCAGTAGTCATTCAGGAACAGGTTGTTCAGTTTCCATGTAGGTGAGCGGTTTTGATTGAGTTTCTTAGTCCTGAGTTGTAGTGTGATTCTACTGTGGTCTGAGAAACAGTTTGTTGTAATTTCTGTTTTTTTACATTTGCTGAGGAGTGCTTTACTTCCAAGTATGTGGTCAATATTGGAATAAGTGTAATGTTGTGCTGAGAAGAATGTATATTCTGTTGATTTGGGGTGGAGAGTTCTGTAGATGTCTATTAGGTCCACTTGGTGCAGAATTGAGTTCAATTCCTGGATATCCTTGTTAACTTTCTGTCTCGTTGATCTGTCTAATGTTGACAGTGGGGTGTTGAAGTCTCCTACTGTTATTCTATGGGAGTCTAAGTCTCTTTGTAAGTCTCTAAGGGCTTGCTTTATGAATCTGGGTGCTCCTGTATTGGGTGCATATATATTTAGGATAGTTAGCGCTCCCTGTTGAATTGATTCCTTAACCATTATGTAATGACCTTCTCTGTATCTTTTGATCTTTGATGGTTTAAAGTCTGTTTTATCTGAGACTAGGATTGCAACCCTGCTTTTTTTTTGTTCTCCATTTGCTTGGTAGATCTTCCTCCATCCTTTTATTTTGAGACTATGTGAGTCAAAAACCTCTTGAGACTAGGAAGCCAAACCAAGGCCAACTTCAGAGTTTGCGTGCATTCCCTATGGGTTTGTTCTACATATATTCTCAAATAGAACATCCAGTCAAAACCTTGGTAATATAACCAATGTTTTCAAATGTGTCCTGTTATAAAAAGAGAAAATTCTTACTGAACTTGTGCAAATAACTTTATTACCATAAACATATGAATACACATGAATAGTTTTCCAATTCTGAGTCACTCATATTGGGAGCAAAAGCAAATGTTTCTATTTTTGTTTACAAAAGTATACTTTACCAAATTGTTGTGAGTATGAATAGCTTAAAAGAAAAAGTTCATAAATCTGGAGAATAAAACATTCAAAGAATCAGCACATTTTCAAATAAAAAGTTATGAAAACATTATCCTTTTGATTGTTTAGTTCAATAAAACTGAGTTCTTGTCTTCTTCTTTGTCTTGAATTTCGTGAAGGTAGCATCCTGTTCATTAAAATTTTGAAAGTTCTCAGAGAGTCCAGTGGTATGATCTTGAAGTTATCAGAAACTTGTATTCAAGAGTCGTTGTCAGAGTGTTTTCCATATATCTCCTCGAAGAAAAAGCAATTTTGGACTGTAGCTGATTATAAACACTTCAAGGAATAACCAAAGCAACTATCTGGGAATGACAAAGATTTAAAATGACTATGGTTAAAAATCTAATGAGACTTTTATTAGGTTTATTATGGCAAAGACACAGCTCACATAGAAATCTAGTTACTTCTGTGGCATATGACACTATGACTGATAACGTATTCAATTTCCAGAAATGTTATATAGTTTTTAGAATACTCATTTTTTAAATTTTATTTATTTATTTATTTTTGACACAGAGTCTCACTCTGTCGCCCAGGCTGGAGTGCAGTGGCACAATCTCTGCTCACTGCAACCTCCGCCTCCCAGGTTCACACCATCATCCTGCCTCAGCCTCCGGAGTAGCTGGGGCTACAGGCGACTGCCACCACCCACAGCTAAGTTTGTTTTTGTATTTTTAGTAGAGACGGGGTTTCACCATGTTAGCCAGGGTGGTCTCGATCTCCTGACCTCATGATCTCCCCACTCGGCCTCCCAAAGTGCTGGGGTTACAGGTGTGAGCCACCGCTCCCAGCCTAGAATACTCATATTTTTAACATTCCCATAAATATTATTTAGAGAAGGTTTAGCATCACTTATCCCTCATTTGAAAGTGCTTTATATATTTTTTAATATATCAAAGTGCTTTTTCCATTCAGCTTCTGTTTCCCAACTGGATTACTGAGTTCTTGGTGTAGCCCATTAACAGGTAGGGCCAAAAAAGTGTAGTCTTACATATGTTGAAAACGGTCCTTAGGTAATTCCAGTACTTCTACCTGAAAATCATTGATTTAGTTTTAAGTTCTACCTATTACAACAAGAGTTTTCCATTTTCGTTACATGTTTGTAGTATCAGGGAAGACTTAAAAATTACCAGTGTCTCTGTCCCTCTCCAGACCTTTAAACTGGAACTCATGGGTGAGGCTTGAGCAGCCACTTTTAAAAATGTTTTCCAGTGATTCCAATGTGTAGCTATATTTCCCATCAGATTTCTCTGATTTCTTGTGGCCTCCACTTTTTTTTCTATTTTGGTATCATGATTATTCTCAGGTCTCATTTCCTGTCTTATGCTTTATGTCCCCTGAGTTAGGGACCTTGCCATTTTCATTTCTGTATCTTTTCTGAACACATGAATTGGTCATCAGGAAAGTGTCTCAACCACACACAGATTGTGTTTTGAGTCTTAGGTTCACAGGTAAATCCTAAAGTCTTTTTTCTCCATGAGGTCAGAGATTGCTTGTGATGAAGGGTGTGGTTAAGTCTGTAGTGCAGATGGTGGAGGGGAGTTCACCCTGTTTTTAGGCATAACATTGGAACTAAGAATTTTTTGTCTATGTGGGTGAAGGGGCAGGATGTGTAGGAAAACAGTTCTAGTTAGGATGGAGGCATTATACTAGGAAATAGAGGTAAAGGGAGTGAGAAGGATTAGTAAATAGAAGAAATGTGAACTTACCAAATAGGCTAGAGTAGACCCCTGGAGATTCTCGATTAAGTGAATTAACTAGATTTTAGAAAGTTAATGAGGCAATCATATGCAAGGTAGGTTTCAAAATCTGGAGACAAGAAGTCAAGCAGCACTTTGAGAAGTGGTTGAGCTTTATGGAATGGAGAGAATTACACTATTGAGAGATGTTAAAAATAATGAAAATGGTTTCACAATGTGAAATTGTGTTTCTCATTTGAATCTGAGAAACAAACAGGCAGAGGCTGAAGATAATTATGTCTAAAAGACAGTGGGGTACAGGGAGCATAAAGGCCAGGGAGAAAGGGAACTGCAGGAATTAGTGCTGAGAAGCAGGAGTTTGGTGGAGGAAGGAGGAGATCCAGTCCCAGATATAGGCCAATAAGTCTTTTCCCTCTCCCAAGCATGGCAGTCAGCCCTGGAGGACACAGGACAAGAGAAAAGCCCATCATACCTGCCAGTCTTCCTGAAATACAGAAATGACATCACGGTTGCTATATCGGATTAACCCAGGGTAGATGTCCTCTTCTTAAAGGAGCTGTCGTGGAAAGAATGGAAAAGAAGGAATGGAGGTGATGTCATTTTACTGGGGGAAGCCTCAGAGCAAGCATGCAACATGAGGTGCTGTATAATTGTTTCTTCAAGGAATATATTATTTCTGTTGGAAAGTTGATGGGAGATGATCATATTCTTGCAGTTGATTCCCCCTCTCACCAAGTTTCTCAGTTGGTGATCAGTCCTCTGTCAATTCTCTACTGCATTCAGATATTTCAGAAAGCTTTCAGATGTGAGAAAGGCTGATTGCTATTTTCTATGTCATTGGAAATTTCCGCTTTTCCACCTTTTCATGGTTGCATATTTTTCTCAGTGTCTCTGTGGTGGCAGCCGTGAATGAGACCCTGCCAGGTTTTCATGGCAGGGACATGATTGACAGAAGGCCCAGGTCAGTGCATTTCAAATTCCCCACCTCCTTTGCACAGAAAGCTTCCTTCCCACAGGCTCCCAGCAAGGGCATGAAAGTAAATCTAGTTCTCTGAGGCTGTCTTTTACTTTAATGTGTAACTGGTGGAGGACTCCCCATCAGCCTTGCAAATACTCTCTTAGAACTGCATTGATACCTAAAATTTCTTTCTCTTTCTTTTACACAGGAGTCAGCTTTGCATAGTGGTCTGTGAGTTCTCCCACACTACCTTCATGCCTGCCCCACATTCCCTCACAGGTGTCTTCCCTGATACATTATCTTATATGTCTAATCCCATCCTGGATGCATCTCAGCTGGTAAAAACTAACATACCAGGCTTGATTCTTTGCACTTAGGTTTTTTCCTTTCTCTCCTACAAGTTGTCAGTAACCATGTCCTAGAGTTTTATGTATTACCCCTTGTTCTATATATGTGTGTAAATAGGTACTGTTGAGGGGCATGTCCTATGTGCCAGGCCCTGTGCTAAATACTTTACCTGTACTTCATTTAATTCTCACACTACCCTGTCAGGTAGACATTATTTCCATTTTGCCAATGAAAAGACAGAAGCTTAGTGTAGTGTGAAATCTTTCCTGATGTCATATGGCTAGTAATAGCTGGATCTGAGAATTCATTCTAGGAGTATTTGACCTCAACGGTAATGACGATGGTAGTAATATAGCAGCTGACATTGGTTCGTCAGTGTGTGGCATCTTGTTTCACTGACTACATTAAACCTTTAAAAGAATGGTAAGAAGCAAGCTGTCTCATACTTCAGGGTATGAAAGAAGTAGAAACTAAACCCAAGCACAATGAATGAAGGAAACAATAAGGATTAGAGTGGATAAAAATAAAATGGAGAAAGGAAAAATAATAGAGAAAATTAATGAAACAAAAAGTTGATTCTTCAAACTGAAATCAAGAAAATTGATGACCATTTACTAGACTGACTAAAAAGAAAAGAGAGAAGATTAAAATTACTAAAATCAGAAATGAAAATGGAGTCTGAGCATGGTGGGTTATATTTTAATAGTAGCACTTTGGGAGGTCACAATGGGAGGATTTCTTGAGGCCAGGTGTTTGGACCAGCGTAGGTAACATGGGGAGACCTGTCTCTATAAAAAAAAAATTAAAAACCAATTAGCTGGGCATATTGGCATGCATCTGTAGTCATGGTATCTTGGGAGGTTGAAGAATGAGAATTGCTTGAGCCCAGGAGGTTGAGGCGGCGGTAAGTCATAATCACGCCACTATATTTCATCATTGGCTGGCCTACAGAGTAAGAGCCTGTCTCTCTCTCTTAAAAAAAAAAAAAAGACAAAAAAAATGAAATTATTATTACCAATTCTAATAAAATGATTTTGAAATTACTGTAAATAATTGTCTGCCAATAAATTGTATAACGTAGATGGAATAGACAAATTCCTAGAAAAACACAAAAATATGAAGAGAACTATAACCAGTAATAAGATTGAATCAATAAAAGCATTTGATGAAACTCAATGTTTTTTCATAATAAAAACGTTCTAACTAAGAATGGAAGGAAACCACCTCAACATAAAGGCAATATGTGAGAAACCCAATGTTAATATCATACTCAATGGAGAAAGACTGAAAGCTTTCCCTGTATGAGCAGGAACAAGACAAGGATGCTGCTTTTGACACTTCTATTCAATATAGCTTTGAAAGGTCTAGTCAGAAAAACTAGGTGAGAATTTAAAAAAAGACATTCAAATTGGAAGAAAGGAGTAAAATTATTTCTGTTAGCAGATAACTTGAACTTATATGTAGAAAATCCTAAAGATGGAACAAACTTATTAGAATTAATATATGAATTCAGTAATGTTGCACAATACAAAATCAACATTCAAACATCAGTTGTATCTCAATACACTAACCATGAACAATCTGAAGGGAAATTAAGAAAAAAAATTTAATTTGTATTAATATCAAAAAGAATAAACTATTTAGGAATAAGTTTAACCAAAGAGCTGAAATGATTATACCTGAAATCCATAAAATATTGCCTAATGATGACATCAATAAAATGAAAGATATTCTGTTTTCATGAATTAGAAGACTCAGTATTGTTAGGAGGACAGAGCTACCCAAAGTGAGCTGCAGATTCAACACACTTCCTATCAGAATCTCAGTGACATTTTTGCAGAAAAAGAAAAATCTGTCCTAAAATTTACATTGAATCTCATGACTCTAAATAGACAAACAACCTTGAAGAGGAGGAAAGAAGCTGCAGGATTCACACTTCCTGATTTCAGCATTTACTACAAAGCCCCAGTAACCACTACAGTGTGGTACTGGCATAAAGGAGGACATAGAAATTAGTGCAATAGAACAGAGAGCCCAGAAAGAAATACTTGCATATATGGCCAAATGATTTTCATCGAGTGTGCCAAGATCGTTCAAAGGGGAAAGGACAGTGCTTTCACCAAATGAATTGGGAAAGCTGGATATCCAAGGGCAAGAATGAGTGGAACTTTAACCTAACAACATATACAAAAATTAACCCACAATAGATCAAAGATCTAAATGTAAGAGCAAAATCTATACAACTCTTAGAAGAAAGCATAGGAGAAAAGCTTCATGATACTGGATTTCACAATGATTACTTGGTTGTAACAACAAAAGCATAGGCAACAAATAAAATGGATAAATTGGACTTCTTAAAAATCGAAACCTTTTATATATCAAAGAATAGTATCAAGAAAGTAAAAAGGCAACCCATGAAATGAGAAATATATTTGCAAATTGCATGTGGGATACAAAATTAATTTCCAGAATACATGAAAAACTACAAGTCAACAACAGCAAACATCCAAAAACCCAATTAAAAAATGAGCAAAGGATTAAAATTGAGTTTTCTCCAAGGAAGATATACAAATATCCAGTAAGCCCACAGAAAGTTCCTCAGCGTCATGAATACTTAGAGATATGCAAATCGAAACCACAATGTGACACCACCTCACACACTTTAGGATGATTTTGATAAACAACAACAACGACAACAACACAAAACAACAAGTGTTTTCAAATAGATGGAAAAATTGGAGCTCTAGTGCATTGCTGATGAGAATGGGAAATGTTATAGCCACTGTAAAAAGTGGTGTGGCTGTTTCTCAAAAAATCAAACAATAAATTACCATTTGATCTAGCAATTCCACTTCTGGACATACTGCCTATAGAATTGAAAGAAATTTGAACAAATATTTGCACATTGATGTTCAGAGAAGCATTACTCACAATAGCCAAAAATGGAAACAATGGAAATGTCCATTGAAAGATAAGTGGGTAGGCAAATGAGGTATATCTATACATCGAAATGTTAGTCAACCTTAACAAGGAATAAAATTCCAATACATCGTGCAAAATGGATGAACCTTGAAGACATTATGCTAACTGATATAAGCCAGACACAAAAGGATAATTATTATATAATTCCATTTATAAAAGATAGAATAACCAGTTACATAGAGACAGAAAGTAGAATGATGGGTGCTAAGGGTTAGGGGGAGAAGGATTGAGAGTTACCGTTTCTTTTGTGCAGAGGTTTAACATGGTAAAAGGAAAAAGTTCTGGAAATGGATAGTGTGATGGTTACACAATACAAAATTGCACACTTAGTAATAGTTAAAGTTAAGTCTTATATTAGATGTATATAAAGTGTCCTGGTAGTCTTACACTCTATAAATACACACTTTTTGGTATTGCCCCTTTCCTGCCATGCAGAGCCCCAGAGGTGAAGCTCCCTGTTTCTACAAGTGTGCATCACTCACTGTCCTCTGTGCTGTGTCCCACGTGCTGAGTCAACAGTCTCATACAGCCGCTGACTTCAGAGCCATGACACAGCTAAAGAGTCTGCCCCAAGGCTCCTTCTCTTCTAATTTCCCTGCAACCTAGCCTTCACTTCAACTGGCAGTTCGATTTAGCCGAATCCAGGAGGGGCCACCAGGGCTCTTTCTCTACACATGCTGGTCCCACACCAGGTGGAGTCAGGAAGAGCCAGTCACTGGAGAAGCCCAGAGCAGAGCAGGGAGCAATCTGAGCTGCTCCTCTCTCATCCAAGGGGCTTCCTCCTCTCATTTGGGGGGAAAATGTGAGCTTATTTCAAAGCCTCAGATGTTCCTTGTAGCTCATGGAGTAAGTAAAAGAAAACAAAGACGTGGTAGAAAGGGATGTGTTGGTGACAGCAAGAAGCAACTTGATCTTGAGGACTCTCCTTCTTGTCCCTCTATGAAGACTCTTCCACCACATAGGGCTCAGGGCTGACAAAGTCCCCTCCCTACCTTTCTCAGGCTGGACACAATGTCAGCCATGAGAAAACAGAAAAACAAAGAGAAAAGAGTCTGTAGAGACAAATTGGGAGGGTTCGAGAGGAGAATTTAGGATTTGCTTCTGCTCATGGGACACAGGCTGGGAATAAAAATGTTTTCAGGCTCTTCTCTGAAAGCCAGATAGACTCTACCTAAAACCCTATTGCCAGTGATGCAGGGATCCACTTACCAGAGACTACGATCATCTTGAATGTGGAACGTTCCCTGCCAGTGGCTGAGTTACGAGCAAAGCAACCATAGATCCCGGTATGCTTTGTAGTAATTTGCGGGATAAAGAGCTCTTGTCCTGATTTCAGAAACTTCCCATGCATTGACCAAGTATACTCTGCCAGTGGGTTAGAATCCGCGAAGCAGGACAAGTGGAGGTTTTCTCCTGATTGGTAATCGGTGAGTGAAGGGAAAATGCTGGGGATGTCTGGACCATCTGGAGTAAAGAGAATAAAGCCACAGGTGAAGTCGTCCAAGGGAAGGGGATGCTCCTGGTCTCTTAAAGGGACACAGTGTCCCTCTGAGCCAAGATACACCCTCAAGGCCCAGCCCAACGCTTGTGTGTTCATTGAGACGAGGCCTGAGGTATTCACCTGTTTCTCCCATCACAGGCCGTAGATGCCAAGTCTCCCGTGACAAAAGCATCCCCTCCCCTTGTATTGTTGGTTGAGGCTGTGCCTACCCAGATTTTCCCAGGGCAGGGAGTCTTGGTCATCTCGGGTGTCCAGAAATAAAAGTGTCCATACTTGTTCCTGAGAGAGACAGAGATGCCTGATCTCTGGTCGTTTGGATTTTATCTGGTGGCCTGGCCCACAGAGGAACTAAAAATACAAAGGACATCCAGGGTGACTGGGTCACTGCAGATGCTACCAACTCGGTCCCGTATTTCACATTCATAGGGTCCTGTGCCATTTCTTGTGACACTGGTTAGAATGAGGATTCTGTTTTTACTGGGTTGCTTTAGCCTGGGACTGACTGGGAGGCTCTGACCATTTACCCTCCCCACATAGGTGTAGCCCTGAGTCTTAGGTTCACAGGTTAAGGCTACAACATTCTTATTCTCCATGGGGTTGAAATTGTTGCTGATGATGTAGGGCTCAGGCAGTTCCACTGTGTGGATAACAGAGAGAAGTTTGTCCTGTGTGGCAGCTTTGATTCCTCCACAGGCATCCTTCAATCACGGTTGGCATCTCCCACAACTCAGCCTACCCGAGCCCTTGAAAGTCAATAGCTGGTGCGTGTGTCACAAGACAGACTCATGATGATCTAATGGCTCAGACTATGAGGCCACCTGCTGCGTCTTAGGGAAGCACAGACTTTCTCAAGTGCAAAATGAACAGCAGTGTTGGGTCACAGACAGACACGTCAGTGGGAACCACAGCCCCTGTTACACCTCCCAGTGCCTCTCTAATCAGCTGACTGACTGGCTCACCTTGGGTTCCTTACTTGGAATGTGCAACCGCTGAGCCCCTTCCAAATTCCATCCTACTTTGCCCTCCTAGATGTGATTTCTCTGCAGCTTCAGTTTCCAAGGACATTCTAGAGATGAGTAATAATGGGACTTCCCATTGTCCTGAAACCCTGAAGATACTGAGCAGCCTGGCCTGGGACTGGATGTTTCAGCAGAAAGAAGACAGGGGAGACCAGAGTCAAACCTGGAGGTCAGTTCAGTCATCAGGCTGTGGTGGCACAAGGTGGGGCAGTTTTTTGCAGGTGTTTCATGATGACTTACTTGAGCCAGTGACCTCCAAAGATAGAACAGAGTGCAAGGAATGAAGTAGAAAGAGTGAAGGGGACAGGCAAAAGCTGGTCATTTTTGAGCAGAAACACATTCCCTGTCCTGGGTTTTTTATGTTCCCTCTCCCTTTGCAGAGGGCAGGTGGCTCTTCCCTGATAGCCAGATAGACTTCACTGGAAAACATATTGTCAATGCGTCAGGGATCCACTTACCAGGGACTATGAACCTCTTGATTATGAGATTTGTTCCACCAGTGACTGAGCTATGGATGAAACTGACATAGACCCCTCTATATATTTTGGTGATTTGGGGGATAAAGAACACTTGTGCTGATTTCTGGAACATGCCATCAACCAGCCAAGAATGCTCTGCCAGTGGGTGAGAGTCTGTGAGGCAGGAGAGCTTGGAGAATTCCCCTGGATGGTAATAGGTATATGAAGAAGAAATGGTGAAGGCATCCAGGATATCGGGAGCAAAGAGAATAAAGTCACAGGTGATGTTGTCAAAGGGAAGGGAAAATCCTGGTCTGTGGAAGGGCCACAGTGACCCTGTAAGCTAAGTCACAACAC
Source organism: Rhinopithecus roxellana (assembly GCF_007565055.1). Classification (NCBI taxonomy): domain Eukaryota; kingdom Metazoa; phylum Chordata; class Mammalia; order Primates; family Cercopithecidae; genus Rhinopithecus; species Rhinopithecus roxellana. The sequence continues at coordinate 33,185,204 of NC_044560.1, forward strand.
TGAAGTCCCAGCCAAATCCCTGCTGTGTTCACTGATCTGCAGCTTGAGACATTCACCTGTTTCTCCCATCATAATCTGTGGACCGTGAGTCTCCCATGACTGGAGCAGCCTCTTCTCTCCCATTGTAGATCAAGCCTAAGCCTACTCTTAGTAGTCATGGCCAGCTTTGATGTCCAGGGGTAAAGTTCTCTGTACTTGCACCTGAGAGGGACTGAGAGGCCAGGCCTCTGGCCATTTGTGTTTGGAATGGCAGCCTGGCTCACAGAGGAACAGAAGATACTCACAGAGGAGATTCAGGGTGACTGGGTCACTGCGACTGGAACTCACTGGGTTCTTCATTTCACATTCATAGGGTCCTGCAGTATCCTTTGTGACACCAGATAGAACAAGGGTCCTGTTGTTTTCAGACAGCTGCAACTTGCGACTGATAGGGAGGCTCTGACCATTTATCCACCACAGGTAGCTTACGTCCTGAGTGTCAGGATCACAGGATAAGATCACAGTCTCCACGGCCTCCCTGGGACTTAAGTTGCTGCTGTTGATGGAGGGCTTGGGAGTCTCCACTGTGCAGATAACAGAGAGAAGATTGCCCTGTGTGGCACCTTTCATTCCTCCAAAGACATTTGTCAATCAGAGATGGCATTTCCCACTTCTAGTCCACCCAAGTCCTTAAAAGCCCATGGAAGGTGTGTGTGTTACAAGACAGATGCATAGCAATCTGAGGGCTCATAGATTGTGAGGCTGCCTTCTGTATGTGGGAGAAGCACACTCTTTCTCAAGTGTGAATTGAGCAGCAGCATTATGTTATGGAAACACATGGGACCAGCAGTCACAGCCCCTGGTGCCTCTCTGAGTCCCTCCCTCTCCAACTGCATGCGTGGCCCACCTTGTGATCCTCACCTTGAGCATGCAGTGCTGGAATCTTCTCAGTTTCAGTCTTACTTTGCCCCCCAAGGTATGTTTTCTCTGCAGCTTCCCTTTCCAAGGGCATTCTAGAGATGGATAATGGAACTTCCCAGTGTCCTTAACCCCTTTGGGTACTGGGAAGCCTGGCCTGGGACTGGGTACTTCAGCAGAAATAACACAGGGGAGACCAGAGTCAAGCCTGGAGGTCAGTTCAGTCATCAGGGAGTGGAGCCACAAGGTGAGGCAGCTTTCGCAGCTGTCTCATAGTGACTGACTTGAGCCAGTGACCTCTAAAGATAGAGTAAAGTCCAAGGAATGACCTACAAAGAGTGAAGGGGACAGGCAAGGGCTGACAGCTTTGGACCAAGACCATGTTCCCTATTCTGTGTCCATTATGCTCCCTTCCCCCTGTAGAGGGCAGGTGAGGACCATGTGGATCTTTCTAGAAATACATGTGGATGTTTGCAAATGCAGAACTGACTGGTGGAAAGGGCGAGCATGAACTGATGATGGAAGTCTGGCCCTCATGGACCGTATGTGTTTGGTGACTGTCCTGCAGATACTTTCTCTCATTAGACATTCTAATTTCTGGTCTTGTGAGTTTGACTACTCTATGTACCTCATCTCAGTGGATTCCAGAGTGAATCATAGAGTAGAATAGTAGTTTCCAGGAGCTGGCATCGGGGAAATAGGGTATTGTTCCGTGGGTGTGCGGTTTCAGTTATGCAGGATGAGGAGGTTCTAGAGATCTCCTGTGCAGCTTCATGCCTATAGTTCATACAGATAAAGTGTTCCTTATGCAGAAAGCTTAAAACCAGGTGTTTTGGAGTTCTAACTTTTTTTATTTTGGAATATTCGCAGTAGATGTATTGGGTTAGCATCCCAAATCTGAAAAATTTAAAATCCAAAATGCTCCAGTGAGCACTTCTTTTTAGCATCACATCAGAGGTCAGAAGTGTTGGATTTTGGTGCATTTCAGATTTGGGATTTCTGGATTTGGAATGCTCAATTTGGAATATTGTAATTTTCCCATAAAAAGTTGTCAGGATTTTAGACCTCATGTTATGATCTGGCTCTAGTAACAAAACAAAACAAAACAAAACAAAAAATTGAAGGAAATATTAAAATGTTGTCATAAGTGGAAATTTTTACTGATGGTCCAAATATCTAAGATGAATTGCTGGTAGTAGTATTTCTCTTGATACCCAATTAAGGTTGAGGTGTGGGGTGAATTCAGCAGGATCACATTATGCTCAAAGAAAGATGCCAAAGGTGATTTGAAATTAGCAAGTCCTTAAGTAGAGAGAGTCCTGTTAAAAAGACAGAACTGGTCAGTGTGTCAATTACATAAAGGAGGAATGATGCCCAATTAAAAGAGGGGATGTGTGTTATGTTAGTAAATATAAAAAGAACTCCCTGTTTCTAATTTCTGTGCAGAGTTAGGAAAAATGGGGAGGAGCCCAAAACAGGTATGTGAAGTGCTTTCTTCATTTTCTCTCAACCTCAGGAAATACAACTAGAGTTTAAGTTTGCGTGAATTAAGAAGACTCTAAGTGAGATGCCAATGGGTCATGTGTCCCCCACACGAAGAATCCCAAGTTATGAAAATGGCATCATCATAAGGAAACAATTGAATGTGGCTCAGGCAGGAAAACCATCAGATAGCACCCCCTGGCCAGCTCCAACAGGTCCCTGAACCCACCAGTATTTCCATTACGTGAATGTTACAGCCTTGGTAGTTGTACCATAACTACAAAATTTAAAAATTGTTATTGTCAATACAAAATGGTAAATATGAAGTTGAATATATTGCTCCACTTTTTGTCCCCTACTCTTTTTGAACTTTCCTGTTGCGTTTTTGGAAGTTTCTATTCACACATCCTCAAGCTAGGGATTCTTTGCTCAGCTGTGTGCATTCTACTAGTAAGCATCAAAAGCATTCTTCATTTCTCTCACAGCACTTTTTTTTTTTTTTTTTTTTTTTTTCTGAGATGGAGTCTCGCTCTGTTGCCGAGGCTGGAGTGCTGTGGCACAATCTTGGTTCACGGTAAGCTCTGCCTCCCGGGTTCACGCCATTCTCCGGCCTCAGCTTCGCGTGTAGCTGGGACTACAGGCACCCGCCAGCACGCCCAGCTCATTTGTTTGTATTTTTAGTAGAGATGGGTTTTCACCGTGTTCGCCAGGATGGTCTTGATCTCCTGACCTCGTGATCCGCCCTCCTTGGCCTCCCAAAGTGCTGGGATTACAGGCGTGAGCCAGTGTGCCTGGGTATCTCTGAGGTATTTTAACGAGTTGTCGACTTTTGAGTTTGTTCAGCCGTTTACTTACTGTTAGAACCGAGTGACAAATTTCAAGCTTGTTATATGCCTGACAGGAAACCAGAAGTCTCTAGGAAGAGACTGGAGAATGCGAGCTCCATAGTAGGCTGAGTATGGAGTCACGAGTGAAATGGGTGAAATCAGCCCATGGGCTTTGGAGATTACAAGCCTGTCCAGCCTCTGACACCCTGGTGAGTCAGTGCAAAGATTACAACAGTGACAGCAAACTAGCATGGCTGACTCCATCTGGCATCTTCTCAGGCTGGCTGTCCTCACTCATTCCTGGAAATAGGCCAGGCTAACCATGGGAGGAATTTAGTTGATGGTTCAACTTTGAAGCAAGAATGATAATAGTTCCTCCATAACACTAATACCCTCTCAGTGGCTTCAGATACGCAGTTGGTGGCTGGAAGATGCTAAAAAACAGGCCCGCCGTATTGCTGCTAAAAATCCTCCACGGCCAACAGAGGAGCAATTGACAGATACTGGTCAGTTTGCTACCGAAGCGGCTCAATCTGGACTCGATGAAATGGCATTATCACAAGTTAAAGGACTGTTTTTAAAGGGTTGGTGTAAAGTAGAATCATCGGGGAAAGCTGCCTTGTCTTTTGTTAAGGTTTTGCAGAGTGCCAATAAACTTCATCTTGATTTTGTTGCTCGGCTCCAAGATGCTGTAATAAAGACTGTGGGTAACGGGGCAGCAGGCAAAATCCTGGTAACCACACTAGCTTTTGAGAATGCTAATCAGGAATGTCAGAGGCTGTTGCGTCCTTTAAAAGCTGCTGGAAACTTACAAATAGAAGATTTCATTAGAGCCTGTGCAGGAGTGGGAGGGGCTGCCTACAACGCTCAGTTGTTTGCTGGAACTTTATCTAAGGCATTCATGGGAAAAAAGGGAGTTTGCTTCCAATGTGGAAAGGCCGGTCATTTTAAAAAGGAGTGCCGTAAGTTCTCTAATAGAAGCGACTCCTCTAAAGTAGAATTTAAAAAGCTTCCTACTGAGCCCTGTCGTAGTTGCGGTAGAGGACGGCACTGGACTAATGAATGTCACTCTAAGGTGGATAAAAACGGTAACTCTCTCATTTCCAACTTGGGAAACTTGCAGAGGGGCCCTTCAGCTTGGGGCCCCAACAACAATACAAGCCCTTTTCAATTGCAATTTCCAGTCAGCTCAGGGGTCCAGCATCAGCAGACCAGTCAGCCAATGTTAACCCCCAATTTTCATTAGCTCAGCTTTTCTCTGCTACTTCTGGTAGTGCCACTGCTGATGTGGCGATTTTACAGGCTGTTGAACTTACTCCAGAAATGGGAGTTGTTAAATTGGCTACAGGTGTTTTTGGGCCATTACCTCCACATACTGTTGGATTGCTTATAGGACGAAGTAGTAGCATTTTACAAGGTTTACAAGTTCATTTGGGTGTTATAGATTCTGATTATAAAGGGGAAATTCAAATTATGGCTCAGGCTCATAAACCTATATTTCTGAAAAAGGGGCAACGAATTGCACAACTCCTTGTACTACCCTATTTTCAATTTCCTTCACGGAGGCAAGAAAGAACTGGAGGTTTTGGAAGTACAGGTAAACATATTTTTTGGGAAACTTTAGTAACTCAACAGAAACCTTTGTTTCCCCTCGAAGTGGAGGGAAAAATTTTTCAGGGCTTGGTCGACACTGGAGCTGACGTTTCTATTATTGCCTCTGATCAATGGCCTTTTCAGTGGCCTAAATGGCCTGTTGCTGTTTCTCTTACAGGATTAGGTTCTGCCTCCGAGGTGTATCGAAGTTCTCAATCTTTAAATTGTCGAGGGCCGGATGGTCAAGTGGCCCAAGTTCAGTTTTATATTGTTCCAATTGCCTTAAATTTATGGGGGCGAGATTTATTGCAACAATTTGGAGCTTTTGTTTCTATTCCTCATGTCTCTAATTCTGCCAAGAATATGATGTTCCGCATGGGCTACAATCCTCTTGAAAAATCTTTAAACATGTAGCCACTGTTCAGCAGCCTCAAGCCCTTCCCTTGACATAGAAAACTAATATTCCTGTGTGGGTTGAGCAGTGACCTTTAACACATGAGAAGCTTAAGGCCTTGGAAAACTTGGTTCAGGAACAATTATCCTTAGGCCATATAGAGCCTAGTACTTCTCCATGGAATTCCCCTGTCTTCGTGTAAAATAAATAAATAAATAAATAAATAAATAAATAAATAAATAAATATAAATAAAAATAAAAAACAAATGGAAACTATTAACAGATCTTCGTACTATTAATGCATGTATTCAACCCATGGGATCCTTACAGTCTGGCCTTTCTAACCCTTCTATGATTCCTCAAGATTGATTGCTTATGGTTATTAATTTAAAAGATTGTTTTTTTTTTCTATTCCTTTGTATCAAAAAAAAAATTGTGAACATTTTGCCTTCTCTGTCCCTGTTTTTAATAATTCTCAGCCACTTTCTCGATATCAATGGAAGGTTTTACCTCAAGGAATGTTAAACAGCCCTACCTTGTGTCAAGAGTTTGTTCATCGAGCTCTGGATCCTGTTCGAAAATGTCATCCTTCTGTTCTTTTATATCATTATATGGATGACATTCTTCTTGCTGCACCCACTAAAAAAGAGCAGCAAGATACTTTTACATCCTTACAAACCCAACTCTCTTTATACTCACTTAATATTGCCCCAGAAAAAATTCAAATAGATTTTCCTATTCAATATTTAGGTTATACCTTGGGAGCGCAGAATATTCGGCCCCAAAAGATTCAAATTCGACGCGATCATCTAAAAACATTAAATGACTTTCAAAAGCTTTTAGGAGATATTAATTGGATGTGTCCTGTTTTGGAAATACCAACGTATCAGTTACAACATCTTTTTTCTATTCTAGAAGGAGACAATCACTTGGACAGCTCACGTCATTTAACTCCTTTGGCTTTACAGGAACTCCAGCTGGTAGAGGAACAACTTCAAAAGGCTCATCTACATTATATCCTTCCCAACGTTCCCCTTTCCTTTTACATATTTCATACTTTACATTCTCCTACAGGTATGATTCATCAAACAAATCGACCGTTAAAATGAATTTTTCTATCCAACAAAACATCTAACCGCTTGACTACTTACATTGATCGTTTAACTAAATTAATCATCAAAGGACGGCATCGCTGTCGACAACTTTGGGGAGAAGACCCTTCTTTTATTATCTCTCAATTTACTCATAGTCAAATTACTTATCTTCTTGCTACTTCTGATTCTTGGCAAGTTACTTGTGCCTCATTTGTCGAACAATTTTCTACCCAATATCCTAAGTCTCCAATTTTTTCATTCTTCAGACAACATTCTGTGTTGCCTTTTTCACCCATATCTTTATTTCCTGTTCAAGGCCCTACCTTTTTTACTGATGCTAGTAGCAATGGTAAAGCTGGATATTGGAGTGTTCATCAATCTCGAGTTACAGTTTACCCTTATCCCTCGGTGCAACAGGGAGAACTGTTTGCTATTCTCAGGGTCTTACTTGATTTCCCTTCCACCGGTTGTAACATTGTTAGTGATTCTCAATACGCTGTCTATGTTACTTCTTATATTTCTCACGCCACTTTACCTCTTTGTGCTACTTCTTTTCTTCAAAAACTCTTTTCTTTATTGTCTTCTACTTTGAGCCGACGTCGAGCTCCTTTATTCATCACTCATCTTCGTTTCCATTCTCAACTTCCTGGACCATTAGTTCATGGTAATGCTCAGATTGATTTACTTTTAATCAGCCACCTACAGGCTGCAGAACAAGAACATGCTCTACATCACACTAATAGTTCTGGCCTTCAACGACAATTTCCTTTAACTCATAAACAAGCTCGTTCAGCTTGTCCTTCTTGTGCTCCTTTGAGCATTCCATCTTTCCATCCTGGGTTTAATCCACGAGGTACTCAAGTTAATCAAATCTGATAAATGGACGTCACACATGTCTCTTCTTTTGGACGATTAAAGTCTGTTCATCATACCATTGATACTTTCTCTCATTTTCAATGGGCAATTCCTTTGCCATCTAAAAAAGCTGATTCTGTTATTACTCATCTCTTAACTTGTTTTGCCATCATGGGCATTCCTCTAATACTCAAAGCTGATAATGCCCCTGCTTATGTTTCTCATAAATTATAAGTTTTCTTACAGCAATGCAATATTCAACATCTCATCGGTATCCCGGGCAACAGTCAAGGTCAAGCCATCATTGAGCGCACAAATTTAACCTTAAAAACTCAACTGCTAAAACAAAAAAGGGGGAAATGAGTCCCCCAGAAATCAGATTTTAAAGGTTTTGTTTACCTTAAATTTTTTGAATCAATGGAGACAATTGCAGGACTCCGCTGCCGTAACTCATCTTTCCTCACCTCCCTCGACGATAGTCCCCGTCGATAATTTAAAGGTTTGGTATCCTAATGAAGAAGGTAAGTATGCACAGGGACAAGTTCTAAAACAGGGACGGGGTTATGCTTTTATCCTTACAGGGAGCGGACCTGAGTGGTTTCCTACAAGGCGATTGAAACCCTGTTGAAAAGAAACTGGACTCAGCATGCATCTCTTCCTTTGTTGGATGTGTTTCAGCGGGGGACTTATTTCCCTTAGTGAGGCTTTGTATGAATATTGGACTTATATTCCCTTTCCACCCTTGTATCAGGGAGTTGCCTGGGGGGAGGCAAAAGTTAAGGTTTTCACCAATAACACTACTTGGATGCCGTCCCCCTATATGGACAAGGACAACATAGAACGGGAAACGGAAATAATAAACAGCACATACCAATTTGGAGTGGAAGGACTTCCAATTTGCATGGGAAATAGTCCTCATTGTTTCCAGAAATCGCATGAAGCTTGGGCTGTTCGCTATAATTATAGCCATGTGGCTGCTAATACTGTTATTATTGTAACTAGAAGTTTTCATTATAATCATACTGTATATATTAATGAGACTATCCCTAGTTCTTTACCTTTTTGTCCAATTCCAGAGGTTTCCCCTAATATAGAGGTCTTGGAGTGGCAACATTGTCGGGGAATTAAGCCCCGGATTTTATTAGAATATAATGGGTTACAAGTAATTGATTGGAGTGTGCATGGTGATTTTCAAACAAAATTTAGTCACATACCTTTGAGATGGCACCGGGTAAATAAAAGTATTGTTGCTGATGGCAATGAAACTTTAGTATGGTGTGAAGGAGGCTTGTCGCCGCCTATGCCTCATCTTAGATACTCTTTACAAGTACAAAGTCATCTTTGGAAGTTATTGGCTGCAGGTGATGCCATTAGTACTTTTGTGGGAAATATGTCCCTTAATCTTTCTAACCCGAATAACCCTTTTCATATTCAATTACGGCGGAATGTCTCCCGATATATTATTGCTTGTGTCCGAAAGCCTTACCTATTGTTAGCAGGACATTTAACATGGGATAATGATACGGGGATTGTTAATTGTAAAGATACGTGTACATTTTTGTCTTGCCTCAATCATTCTTGGTGGCGCAGTTTTACGGGGGATATTTATATCCTCAGGGCTCGTAAGGAAATTTGGTTACCTGTCAACCTTACGCGACCATGGGGGACATCACCTCTTGAGACTTATATTTGGACTTCTCTTCAGCGGACCCATCGTGCCCTTGGACTTATGATTGCCTTGGTGATGAGCCTTGTTGCCATTGCCTCCACTGCAGCTGTGGCAGGGCTCGCGCTACATCAAAGCATAATAAATGCTAAATTTGTGCAGCAATGGCATGAGCAATCTCATTGGTTGTGGCTTCAACAACGGAACATTGACTCTCAACTCGCTGAAAGATTGGACAACGTAGAGCAAGCCTTAACGTGGCTTGGAGATCAGCTCACTGTCCTCAGTACTCGAATAACATTGCAATGTGATTGGAACTCCACGCAATTTTGCGTAACACCTGTGTCTTTTAATGTTTCTCAAAATTGGACCAAAATCCAAAGATTATTAATAGGCCATAAAAATATTAGTTTGAACATCCAAGAACTCACTCGAAACATTTCTGTAGCGTTTCAACAACAATTACATGTATTGTCCGGAGCAGCTACCATGCAGGAGATGGGTCAACGCCTTGCTGCTCTTAATCCATGGACTCAGATAAAAACATGGATTTCTACAATCTCTGGAAGTATATTGCTTTGGGCACTTGGATTGAGTCTACTTCTCCTGATACTCCGATGCTCCCTCCGTCGCATCCAAAAACAAAAGAAAAACCAGGAACAAGTATGGACTGCCTTTCTAAGATTGAGGCAAAACAAAAAAGGGGGAAATGCAGGGGCCATTGAAAATAATATGCTGAGAATGGATAAGGCTCAAGGACAGTATCTCTAGCTAGTTGCACTTTCCATGAACTTCAGTAGTCAAGGATACTATCTCTAGTTGAACTTTTAATGAACTCTAGTAGGCGCCAAGAAGGCAGACAAAATAAGAAAGAACTTAGAAACAAAGAACTAAGCAGTAGGTTATATTTGGGTGCAGAAAGTTTGTTTTGTATTATGTCATTTTTGCTGACGTGGGATTTGTGGGGTATAAATAAAGTGAGGCAGAGGCCCTAGGGGCGGCCGCCATGTTCTCTGTTTGTCTTTGTCTTTCGTGTCTGTGTCTGTTCATTCTCCACTACCCCCGGCACGGGCCCCAAGACTCTCTAACTCATTTTATGAGGCCAGCATCATCCTGATACCAAAGCCTGGAAGAGACACAACAAAAAAAAAGAGAATTTTACACCAATATCCCTGATGAACATCGATGCAAAAATCCTCAATAAAATACTGGCAAACCGAATCCAACAGCACCTCAAAAAGCTTATCCACCATGATCAAGTGAGCTTCATCCCTGGGATGCAAGGCTGGTTCAACCTACACAAATCAATAAATGTAATCCAGCATATAAACAGAACCAAAGACAAAAATCATATGATTATCTCAATAGATGCAGATAAGGCCTTGGAAAAAATTCAAAAGTTCTTCATGCTAAAAACTCTCAATAAATTCTCTATTGATGGAACGTATCTCAAAATAATAAGAGCTATTTGTAACAAACCCACAGCCAATATCATACTGAATGGGCAAAAACTGGAAGCATTCTTTTTGAAAACTGGCAAAAGACAGAGATGCCTTCTCTCATCACTCCAATTCAACATAGTGTTGGAAGTTCTGGAGGGTGATCAGGCAAGAGAAAGAAATAAAAGGCATTCAGGTAGGAAGGGAAGAAGTCAAATTGTCCCTGTTTGCAGATGACATGATTGTATATTTAGAAAACCCCATCATCTCAGCCCGAAATCTCCTTAAGCTGATAAGCAACTTCAGCAAAGTCTCTGGACACTAAATTAATGTGCAAAAATCACAAGCATTCTTATACACCAGGAACAGACATACAGAGAGCCAAATCATGAATGAACTTCCATTCACAACTGCTTCAAAGAGAATAAAATACCTAGGAATACAACTTACAAGGGATGTAAAGGACCTCTTCAAGGAGAACTACAAACCACTGCTCAGTGAAATAAAAGAGGACACAAAAAAATGGAAGAACATACCATGCTCATGGATATGAAGAATCAATATCGTGAAAATGGCCATACTGCCCAAGGTAATTTATAGATTCAGTGCCATCCCCATCAAGCTACCAATGACTATCTTCACAGAATTGGAAAAAACTGCTTTAAAGTTCATATGGAACCAAGAAAGAGCCCACATTGCCAAGACAATCCTCAATCAAAAGAACTAAGATGGAGGTATCAAGCTACCTGCCTTCAAACTACACTACAAGGCTACAGTAAGGAAAACATCATGGTACTAGTACCAAAACAGAGATATAGTACAATGGAATAGAACCGATCCCTCAGAAATAGTACCACACATCTACAGCAATCTGAACTTTGACAAACCTGACAAAAACAAGAAATGGGGAAAGGATTCCCTATTTAATAAATAGTGCTGGGAAGATTGGCTAGCCATAAGAGGAAAGCTGAAACTGGATCCTTTCCTTACTCCTTATGCGAAAATTAATTCAAGATGGATTAGACACTTAAATGTTAGACCTAATACCATAAAAACCCTACAAGAAAACCTTGGTAATACCATTCAGGACATAGGCATGGGCTAAGACTTCATGTCTAAAACACCAAAAGCAACGGCAACAAAAGCCAAAATTGACAAATAGGATCTAATTACACTAAAGAGCTTCTGCACAGCAAGAGAAACTATCATCAGAGTGAACAGGCAACCTACAGAATGGGAAAAAATTTTTGCAATCTACTCATCTGACAAAGAGCTAATATCCAGAACCTACAAAGAACTCAAACAAATTTACAAGATAAAGACAAACAACCACATCAAAAAGTGGGCAAAGATATGAACAGACATTTCTCAAAAGAAGACATTCATACAGCCAACAGACACATGAAAAAAGTCTCATCATCACTGGCCTTCAGAGAAATGCAAATCGAAACCACAATGAGATACCATCTCACCCCAGTTAGAATGGCAATCATTAAGACGTCAGGAAACAACAGGTGCTGGAGAGGATGTGGAGAAATAGGAATATTTTTACACTGTAGGTGGGATTGTAAACTAGTTCAACCATTGTGGAAAACAGTATGGCGATTCCTCAAGGATCTAGAACTAGAAATACCATATGACTCAGCCATCCCATTACTGGGGATATACCCAAAGGATTATAAATCATGCTGCTATAAAGACATATGCACACGTATGCTTATTGTGGCACTATTCACAATAGCAAAGACTTGGAATCAACCCAAATGTCCATCAGTGACAGACTGGATTAAGAAAATTTGGCATATATACACCATGGAATACTATGTAGCCATAAAAAAGGATGAGTTCGTGTCCTTTGTAGGGACATGGATGCAGCTGGAAACTATCATTCTCAGCAAACTATCAAAAGAACAGAAAACCAAACACCGTGTGTTCTCACTCATGGGAATTGAACAATAAGATCACTTGGACATCGGAAGGGGAACAACACACACGGGGGCCTATTATGGGGAGGGGTTGGGGGTAGTGTTGCAATGATAGTTATACCTGATATAAATGATGAGTTGATGGGTGCCGACGAGTTGATAGGTGCAGCACACCAACATGGCAAATATATACATACGTAACAAACCTGCACGTTGTGCACATGTACCCTAGAACTTAAAGCATATTTTTAAAAAAGAAGATATTAAAATTAAAAAAAAAAATTTCTAACCCTTGATCCACTAGGGAGGCTGATTTGAGTAATAATAAACCTCCGTCCTCCTATTTGGCAGACTTGGAGTCATTAAAATCTTTCTTTACTGCAAATCATCATCTGAATAAATTGGTTTTGTTTGTGCAGGAGGCCAGAAGAACATGTCTTGGAATTATAAGAATGGATGGAGGAGCTGCCTATCCCTGTCCCATGGTCTTGTGCACAGATCAGCCTCACAACAGGAAAGAGCCCTGGATGGGGATACAGTGGAAGCTTATTCCCTTAGTGACTTGGGGACATTGGCTCGAGATGAAGCCTGGCAGGAGTGGAAACTCCAGGACATTTCTGTGCCTTTCCTATTACCTGGGAGGTGGACCATTTCACAGTGTTAGCAGGAAGGGAACAGAACAGTCAGCCTAGTTAGAGGGAGTGTCTGGGGAAGGCCTAGGGGTGGAGGAAGAAGCTGTGCAGGACAGGGCTTGCCAGTTAGAATGAAGTGGGAGGTAGATGAGGGACACAGAGAAGCAGAGAGAGGCAGAGACAGCATGGCAGTGAACAGTGGGGGCTACAGTGACTTCAGAGACCCCAGGGACCATGTGCCCCAGTTCAACAGTCCAGGACCAGGGAGTCCTGAAAACCCTCCAGTGGCCAAAGGGTTTCGACTTACATGAGGTGGGGTGTCTTTAGGGGCAAGAGTTAGTGGGGGGATCAAAGATGGGTGTCAGCCTCTGAAGGACAAGGGAAAGGTGTGGCTAGACCTCCTAGGATTCTGCAACTGAGATCCAGTCTCTAAAGAGGTTATGGATCATTCATTTCTTCATTCAATTCCTGCATTTGTTATGTGAGAGCACCTGAGTGTGTGTCTCTCACTGGGTCCGTGCTGGTGCAGGGTGTGAGTGGCAAAAGAAAACAAGGTCCTCTCCTTTATCCTGTCATGCCAGTGACATGGACACTTTGGGAAACACAGGATTTCAGGTTCAGTGACAGGGGTAAAGATCTGAGGGGGAGGCCTGGACATTTTTTGCACTGACTCTGATGGTTGAGGCAGGTGATTTAGTTCTGGAGTACAGACTAATCAGCTGAGCATTTGCTCTCACTCCTCTGAGGTTTGGATGCCTAAGAGAAGATTTGAGCCAATAAATGACTACGGGGTCCTTGGAACCCGGTAATTCCTCACTTCTGGTGGAGGAGAGGATGGGCCTGTGGCTGCAGACAGACCTCATGTGACCCTGATCTGCCTTTTGTGTTTGCGTGATTCTGGTTCAGTGACTGTGCCTTCCTGTGCCTCAGTTTTCTCTCAGTCAAATAACCTAAATGGTGAACGGACTGTGGCTTTTCATGCTATCTATGAATATATTGTAAATTCTTCACAGTCACCTGACCTAATGCTTGGCACAGTGGAGGTGTTCACACAAACAGCATTTATTATCATTCACTTCCATGAGAGAACAGCTTTAGGTCAGATCCCTGTGGACAAGCTGCTGCCAGGTACATTTTCTCTCTTCTGTTTCTGCTTCTGGGGACATTAGACTTTCTATGGAGTGTCCTAAACCTCACAAGGCAGTTGGCTGATGGCCTACAAAGCTTGTCTTTCTGTCCTCTCCACTCTGAGTCTCAGGTGAAGAAAGCTCTGTCCTTGCCCAGATGAGGTTCTGAGGGCTGAGCCCTGGCTGGTGAGCAGCTCCAGGAGACACAGTCCTCAGACAGCTGGTGAATCCTTCATCCCAGTAAGCCCTGCCACAACCCAGCCCTGACACAGGCTCCTCAGCTTTATCTGGAGTAAGGATTTAGGGACAGTGGTCTGGGGTTGAGGTTTCTAGGGCTGAGCATTCCTGAGAGTATCTCAAGGGGCCTCTTAGGCAAAGCCCTACTCAGTTCTCCAGGGTCTTTCTCAGGGTCAAGTTTATGAAAAGGACATGAGGTGCTTGGCTGAGACAGATCTCCTGCTGAGCACCCCCCTTCAGACTGTCCTTCCTGTGCAGCAAGTGTCTGCAGGGTCTGGAGGCAGGAAAGGAATTCTGATCTGTTTAGTTTGTCTCCTCTGTGTGTGTCCTGCACTAAATGCCGAAACCCCAACATGGGACATAAGGCAGAGAGGGACACCGGCACAGTCTAGGCCTGACCATCCTGTGTGTGCAAAGTAGAAGTGACCCCGGCCGCCCAACACCCAGGGATCATGTGGAATCACTCACGGTATAAGGTGAAATGTCCAGTTACTCCTTTAGCTCCATCACCTCGCTGTGTGATTTGAATGGTGTAGGATCCTGTGTCATTCTGGGTGACATTCTGGATCAGCAGGGATGCATTGGAATATACAGTTTCTCGTCCACTGTATGCAGGCCCAAGTATAATCATTTCAGTGTCTATTATATATGCTGTAATGTAATGGCGTAGGTCCATTATTTGCCCTTTGTACCAGATATAGGCAGCAATATTCTGGGGCAAATTGTGAACAAGTAGCAGAACATCCTTCCCCTCAGAAACTTTGGTTGGCTGGGCTTCAATCGTGACTTGGACAGTGGTGGGCGGGTTCCAGAAGATTAAAAGTGATGCTAGGAGGTGGAGAGAGCATCAGTCAATATTGAGACCTATTAAAAAGATATTGAAAAGATGGGGCCCTGGGTCCTGAGACGATCTCTTCAATCATCAGCCTTGAAGACACACACAGACAAACACACACACCCCTTAGTGTTTGTGTTTGTATGTGTGTGTGTGTGTTTGTCCTACTGTCCTACTGGGTCAAAGTCAGTGGCACAACCCCCATTCCTTCAACACTACTGACCTCGACATTTTTCTCTTTGAAATCCTGTTGCCCGGGGTCTGCATGGCTCCCTCCACACTGCCCTCAGATCCTGCTCACATCAGGGCATCCTTAGACTTCTTTCCTGACACTTCTTTCAGAGACCCTGGGTCTTCCATTTCTGACCTTTCTGTGCTCTGTTCCCTCCGCAGCTCTTGTGAACACCTGACCTCACATTTTAGATCTCTTTGCATGTCTGTCTTCCTGCCCATGAGAACATGAGCTCCGTGTGGACAGGGACGTTTGTGATCTTGGTGCACCCCAGTGCCTGGGACAGGCTGCACACTCCTGCAGATGTGAGAGTTCCCAGGGACCTCTATGCCAGGGCTATTTATTTTTCTTTCCCCAATTGTTGAGGTTTTCTGCTAAGGACAGTGTTTCATGTCCTCCTTATATTTTCATTTGAAGTGTCATCCCATAATAGTTATTATTATCATTTTTCAAACTGTGGTGGCCAGTGATGATTAACCAGGAAAACAGAACACTTGAGATTTTCCTACCTCTTACTAATTCCAGTTCAATGTGATTTTCCTGTTGTGACCCTGTCCCTCTCTCGTATATTTTCCCCTATCTAGGCTCCAACAGAGCCTTCTTTCCTGTATTTTTTTCTTTTTCTTTTTGAGACGGAGTCTCCTACTGTCTCCCAGGCTGGCAGGCAGTGGCGCCATCTCGGCTCACTGCAACCTCTGCCTCCCAGGTTCATGCAATTCTCCTGCCTCAGCCACCCGAGTAGCTAGGATTACAGGAGCACACCACCACACCTGGTTAATTTTTTCTGCTTTTAATAGAGACGGGGCTTCACTGTGTTGACCAGCCTGGTCTTGAACTCCTGATCTCATGAACCATCCATGTCAGCCTCCCAAAGTGCTGGCTTATTTTATTTTTTAGAACTCCATCCTCTCCAGTAGACCCAATCCAATCATTCTGCTTCCTCCTCCTGTCCTCTCCCAGGAAGTTCTCTCCTCACCTGTGAGTAGAAGCTGCTTCCAGGTGATGTGCAGTGTGTAGGGAGGCGCTGAGAGGGGCCCCATGGCCTGTGGTGCCTGTGTGTTCTCCTCTGTGGAGATGAGCCTGGGATCCAGAATCTTTCTGAGCACGGCTGTCAGCTGTGCTGTCCTTCCTCCTTCTGTGCTGAGCCTCTTCCCGGGGCAGGAGCACTTCTCAGGCTCATGGGCGGGGTCTGCACCCAGGACACCTCTCTGTCCCCTCCCCTCTCAGTCCAGCCTCCTTGTCCCTCCTTCTCTTTCTTCTTTTGTCTGTGTGTCAGGTCCCTGGGAATCGTGGAGGCCTCTGCCTTTTTCAGCAGTGATTTTGTCACCAAACCTCGGTATACACTATGTGCAAAAACACAAACACACACAAAAGAGACACACACAGACACACACAGTCACACACATACCCTGTAGGTTGGGCAAGCACAGTTCTGGGCCTCAGCCTCCTGTCCCAATGGCTCTGGGTCGGGGTGCACATTCACACCCCTTGCCCTCTTTCATCCCCATCTGGCTCTCCCATTCAGTGCAGGAAGCTGGAGCTGCACCAGGTCCCTGTCATAGGGACACCACATTGTGCTATGGGTGAGCTGTGTGTTGCCTGGTGAGAGGGACCCTTCATTTCTCTAAATGTGTCTAGCTTGGCTGCAACTTCCAAGGATGGACATTCAGGACCTGGGTGTCCCAGAAGAAACTGTCCTTCCTGGAGGTGTGCAGGCTGAATCTCTCCTACCTCTTGGGAGGAGAGGCCTGTGCTGGTCGCTCAGAGGGGTCTGTGAGTCCCATGGTCAAAGGGACAGTTCTCAGTCACTCTATTGCTCCCTTGGGACTGGTGAATGGCTTTCTCATCTCTTCCTGACCATTTTTGGTGTCCTCTCTTCCCTGGCCATCTGATTGTACTGTGGTCACCACACCTTCACCGTGGTGGTGCAGGAGGAAGTGGGGCGTTACCCAGGAACTCCGTGGAACATGGCTTGTTGAGATACAGGAAAGGGAGCCTGGGACAGAGCAGGGGTTCAGAGCTAGAGAGATTCATCCCGACTTACTCCGTGGTCGTGATGGGCTCAGCCCTCCATGTGCTGACATATCCAGGAGTAGGTCCTGAGGGTTTTGACCTGGCCAAGCTGCTCTGGATAGAGGAGGAACAGGCAGTCACCAGAGAGCCTGTCTGGAGGGACGTTGCTCACACCTGAGAAGGCGGGTGGGGGTGGGTTGTGTTCTCAGAGCAAAGAGCAATAATACCCCCTTCTCCCGGCAGGGACACAGGAGAGGTCTGCTTCCCAAAGGACAGCCGGGGGTAGGTGGCCACATCCTGTGTGGTGCCTGTGTGTGACCATCACACGCGCTCTGAGCCCCATGTGGGCAGGCAGGTCACAGGGTGCCTGACTGATTCCCGGGGAGGCTGTGGGCTCTCAGGCAGCTGCTGTTCTGTGTCAGCGCTAGGCTTGGCCTAGGATGCCCCACAGAACAGGACAGATGGAGCAGAGCGGGCATTTAGGGAGCAGTGACAGAAAGAGTTGATGAGGATGGAGGGAGGTCATCAGGGGAAAGCGCGCAGTGTGGCGTTGCGTGCACCAGCGCTGCCCTGGGAGATGTCTTTTTAGCTGATCCCAGGGAAGGAGCAGGTGTGTGGGGCAGGAGCTGCCTGCAGAGGGAGTGGTGTTAGGTTGGCCGCCGCCAGGTCAGGGAGGAGCTGACACAGTCCATGTGGGGAGCATGGAGGACATTGAGGACTTGGGCCGAGGTGACCTTGGTGAAGGTGGACCCTGCTTGGCTATGGGTTCTGCTGAGGGAGGTCTGCATCCCCTGGGAAGTCTCCAGGTGGGAGGGACTCTGCCGCCCTCTGGTGGACTGGAAGGGAAGTGAGTGGCCGAAGTCCCAGGCCAGACTGCGTGTTTTATTCCACAAGGATCTGCACGTTTCAAACAAGGTCACATATATGCTATGTTACAACTCCATCACCTTCCAACCCCGTGAGTCCCAGTCTCTGTGGCTCTACGTTCACTGTTCTCCCTCTTTCACGATTGGATGTCCCAAACACAGATTTTTGTTAGCTTCTGTGAGTTTGTGTTTATGTGCAGTAGGTGGCACTGTGTATACCCTGGTGGCAGTGATGTCTGGGGCTGAGCACTGCACATGGGCTTGGGAGCAGAAGATGGTGCAGCAGGGTGGGAGGATCAATGTCAGGGGAGTAGGGACAAGTCCTTTTCATTTTCTCACTCCCAGGGACCAGAACCCAGGATTCTGACTCCAGGGCACAGTACCACACCCTGCTGGTGTCCCTGGATGCCAGGAGTGCTCATCGTGTCGTGTTGCCTTGGCATTCATTTTTTAAGGTGTAAATTTATTTACCTCACATCAGAGGCAGGCCTTGCTCACCATGGCAGTTTTCAATACTGTATCTGCTTCAAGTGGCGGCAGTTCAGCGATAAAATCTAAGAGGCATCTCTCCTGCTTGGTGTACTGGGCTCCTCTCTCTCGATCTACTTTCTTTAAACTGATATTCTGACATTTGCCCTTACATTTAAGGTGACCACTTCTCAATCGCAGCGTGATCTCCTGGTCCCAGTGTTTGCTGCTTGCTTTAAACACATCCATTAAAACTCCCTGCTGGAAACCTGTCAGATAACACCTGGACTTACTGAAGCCATTGGCTTACCATTGTCTTCTCTCTTCCCTGCCTGGGCTCACTGACCTCTGTATCTGTGGTCTCCAGGTGTGCTGAGTGCTCCCTAGTGTCTGTAAGTACTAAAAACATTTAACACTTTCACGTTGTGGTTGTATCACTATAGCCTCACATGACATCCAGGGTCTGACATCGAGGCTGCCCTATGGGATCTCTCCTCATTGAACCGCTGCTGGAGCTCTTGTTTTGGGACCTGCAGTTCTTCTGGGGACAGGAGCTTCCAGCTAACTTGATTGAAAAAGTAATAAGTTTCATGGAAAAACTGGGTCAGATGATGTATTCATGGGCTTCAGCTGTCATAACAAACACCTTAGCCTGGGTCAATTAAATAATAGAAATCGATTTTTCACAGTTCTGTGAATAATGTGCTATTTTATCCACTTTAAAATGTGCAATAAGTGGAATTAACCACATACACAGTGTTAAGTTACCATCACCACTATTTTTCCTAGAAAATTTTTATCATTTTAAACTGAAATTTTGTATCTTTGAAGCTATAATAACTCCCTGTATTTTCCACCCTAGACCTCAATCATCTCTACTCTGTCTCTGTGAATTTGCCTATTCTTGATGTTTCATAGAAATGGAATTTTATATATATGTTATCTAGATTCCGACATATTTCACTTGGCATAATGTTTCCAAAGTCCATGTATCTTCCAGCGGATGTCAGAGCTTCATTCCTCTTTATGGCAGATTAACATTCTGTTGTATGTGTGACCACATTTGTTTGTTCATGTTTTGACGAACACTTGGATTGTTTTCATATTTTGTCTTTTGTGAATAATGCTACAATCAACATTCCCATGCGAGTACCTCTTTCAGTCCCTGGATTCAATTCTTTGGGTATATACCTAGGAATGGATGTTGTTTCACGTGAGAATTCTATGATTAGCTTCTTGAGGAACAGCACAACCGTTTCTCCTAGTGGCTGCACATTTTTATAATCTCACCAGCAATGTATGAGGATTCCAAATTCTACATAAGGCTTTCACTTGTTATTTAACATTTTAAAAGAATGGTAGCCATATTTGTAGGTTTAGTGTGGGATCCCATTGTGGCTTTGACTTTGTATTTTCCTAATGACTAATGATGTTGAGTTTCTTTTCATGTCCCTCTTGATGATTTGCATATC
The DNA here is from genome assembly GCF_007565055.1 of Rhinopithecus roxellana. Classification (NCBI taxonomy): domain Eukaryota; kingdom Metazoa; phylum Chordata; class Mammalia; order Primates; family Cercopithecidae; genus Rhinopithecus; species Rhinopithecus roxellana. Next base: position 33,205,258 of record NC_044560.1, read on the forward strand.
TTCTTTGAAGAAATGTCTATTTGCGTCCTTTGCCCATTTATATAAATTGGGTGGTTTGTCTCTTTGTTATTGAGATGTAGCAGTTCCTTATATATTCTGGGCATGAAACCGTTGTCTATGTGATTTGCAACTGTTATGTCTCATTCTGTGTTTGGTCTTTTTATTTTCTTGATAATATCCTTTGATGCACAAAAGGCTTGCATCTTTAGCCCTATTTATCTATTTTTACTTTTTCTTTCTGATGCCTTTGAGTCATACCTGAGAATCCATGGCACATTTGAGGTCATTAAATTTTACCCCTATGTCTTTTTCTAAGATGTTTTTATGGTTATAGATCTTATAATTAACTCACTCATCCATTTTTAGATAATTGTTTGATATGGTTGGAAGTATAGTTCTCTAAGTTTCTTGTTTTGCATGTGGTTATCTAGTTGTTTGTGCACCGTTGTTTGAGAGGATGATTGTTTCTCCATTAAATTATCTTGACACCCTTATTCAAGAGAAATGAACTATAAGGGTGAGGGTTTATTTCTGGACTCTCAATTCTATCCCTTTGGTCCCTATTTGTATTCTTATGCCAGCGGCTTCTGTTTTTAGTACTTGTAATGTTTTGTGAGATTTTAAATAAGAAAGTTCAAGTTCTGCAATTTATTTTGGCAAAATTGTTTTGGCTCTTTCAAGGGTACATTTTTAAAAGCAAGGAGGCCAATATTTTCCAGTTGGAAGGCCTTTTCTGCTGTCTTTCAGTGGGAAATTTTGCAGTCTAGGGATCTTTTCAGGAACTTTATCACAAGTAGGTAAATTATCACCACATCCTTTGCTGAGGTACTGTGTTAAAATGTGCGTTGCCTCACGTTGAGGAATTGAGAGACCCTGGAACACTTGCCTATGTGGTGAGGGACAGTGAGCTCCTTAATGAGAGGCACAGAATACATTGCTTTGGGACACAATATTGTCAGGGGAGCTGTGTGCCTCTCTACTTCTTTATTTTTTTGTACAGTTTAGATCTCTGCTGGACACACTAGATATTGAAATCTTTGTTCATTCTCTTGGCCCTGGTTTGGCTGACCTGTCAGCTGGAGCTGGAGGACATGCCTGGCGGGCGAGTGACCCCCATGGGAAAGAGCATGGCTCAGCAGAGTGAAAGCGGCTGAGACCCCAAGAAGCCAGTGAGGTCTGACTCTTAGAAGCCAAAGACCAGCAGGTGGGTGTCCTCAGGGGCAAATGGACCACACTGGTACCCATTCCAGTGGACTGGAGAAAGGTAAGAGGCTTTGGATATTCCATTTTCTCTCTCAGCTCTTCAGCAGGAGATTTGGGCCCTGGGCTGGCACTGTCCTGCAGCAGGAACAGGTTGAACAGGAATGGCTGCCTATCAGGCCTAAGTCCATGTCATCCCCTTAGGCATTGCCACTGAAGATGGAGAATTTTATTCAGAGTCCCACCCTGGGCACATGGAAGGAACCACCTTATCAAAATTAATTTATGAAAACAGTATGCATGCTTTATTCTTCTAGAATAATTATTAATGTCATGTTTTACAATGTATCCCTTAAAGGAATGGGGAGAATCATCTACATAATGTAGGTTTTACATGGTCTTTTCTATAATTGTAGCTTCCACATGCTCTTATACAAGCCATTTCCTTTCAGAACACACAAGCAGAATCTCTGTGTTCATTTCTACTGGGAAATCTTTTTGCAGGGTGGAGAGAGTCACGTTTCCTTATGAGAGATGGAAATCATCTGACTACCAGAAAACGTGTCCAAATTCTGCTGGCATGATCATGGTGCTGGAGGTGGAGGTCAGTTTAAGGAGATGTCAGGCAAAGCAATTTTGAAAGTCTTTTTTATTGTTTTGTGTGTGTTTGTTTGTTTTGTTTGTTTGCTTTTTACAAAACCATGGGCAGAAACCACCACCTGGACCCACCACACGTTGGAATGGATGAGAGACAGAAATGGAGCTCAATAAATTGGGAATGAAATCCAGGCATGGGGAAGAGGTTTGAGAGGTCAACGGGTGTGAGAGGTGAATGGGTGAATGATGAGAATGTTCAAAACATCTTCTTTCTCCATAAAAAGAGAGCATTTAGGCCCCAGAGTCAGACAGTGTCCAGGCCAGGGGGAGCAGGATGTTGTCAGCTCTCCTGACCAAAAGTGAGACTCCAGCAGTGTCCAGTTACCTCATCCAGTTTGGGATTTATTCCTATTTTAAAAATGAGCCAAAAGTATACAATTTTGAAAATATACAAAAATCCCTATGGTACCATTCATAGATAGACAAGATGGCCCTAAGATGGTGAGAGAATCAGAATGGGGTTTGGGTTTATGTTGTGTATTTTTTTCTCCCAATATCTACAGAATTCCCTACATCAATTTTTTAACGTAACCCAGTGAGTGTCATTCCCTTTCACAGTTACAGACATTTCCAGTTCACGGTTACAGACCCGTGGAAAACCCACACCCTTTCTGCTCTGAGGTACAGGCAACCATGCGGTATCACCTCTAAACATGCTTTCTGGGACATAAAATTGTTGATTGAGTAAAAGTCATCTCAATAGATATTGAAGACCTCCATTTTACCCCTCTCACACTTGTAATTCTTCTACCACGAAGTGATGAGTTTTAGTGGTGATTTGCTTTTATAGATTAGTGTAGATTAATGCTTCTGCCAGGGGCAAATTTTTCATTGGGAAAAGCATTTGGCAAAGTCTGGAGACATTGCTGGTTGTCAGAGCTGGGGGAGGGAGTCCTGCTGGCCTTGAGCGGGTAGAGTCCCCAGATAGTGTTGAACATTCTAGAGCTCACAGAGCCCCACCAGCATGACCACTACAAAGTTCAATGCTGAGGAGGAGTGGAGAGCCCTGATGTGCCTCCTTTAGCTTCCCTGGAGCTTTTTACCTTCTCCTTCCATCAGTATCTACCACTTTCTCACCTCAGCTTGCTCCTTGAACCTTAGTGCCCTCCACTTGAACTTTCCCTTAGTTTAAGACCTGCAGTAATCTCTCGACTTCCTTGTCCCCTTTCTGATCCTTAGCAGGGTGTTCTCTAGAGGGGATCCTCACCTTTCCAGGAGCTTCCCAGGATCCAGATGCCCCTGCCCTGTGTGGGCACCAGAGATATGGCCATGTGCCTGTGTCCCTAAAGGTCCTGTCACTCAGGACTTTTGTGTGAGAGCAGCTGAGGTGATATTACCCTCCCCTACTTTTCTTGGAACATAAAAATATGTACAAACCTTGGAGAGTAAAATTTCTTAATGCATGTCAAAATTTAAAATATATACATTTTTGCCTCCCAAACTTTACTGGGACAAATTTTTCAAACTACCAGTCATGAAAGTTACACCTAATCAGGGTTATTCACTGTATTGTTGTTTAACAGCAAAATATTGGGAACAACCTAGACTTTCACCAGCACGATGCTAATTCAACAGATTACCTTATATCTACAGAATAGAATATGATGCAGCTGCATAAAAAGCATAGAATCTGTCAGCTATTCATATGGAAACACCTCCATGTTCTATTTTAATTATGGCATCTAAACATCACAGAATAAGATGCAGTTTTTGTACTAGATCTGACCTTAGAACATTATTTTTACTATTTTTTTTTCTGTTCATTTGTTTAATTTGAAAAACGAGTGTCTCACTCTCATACTCAGGCTGAAGTGCAGTGGCCAGATCATAATTCACTGTAGCCTCATCCTTGTCAGCTCAAGCGATCCTCCTGCCTCAGCCTCCTGAGTAGCTGGAATCACAGGCATGTGCCCCCATGCCTAGCTAATGTTTTGTGTTTGTTTCTGTAGAGATGGGGTTTCACCCAGGCTGGTGAAATCCCAGGTTTTCTCAAATTTCTGGGCTCAAGGGATCTGCCCACTTTCACTCCCAAAATGCTGGAATTACAAGCAAGTGTCACCCCACCTGATTTTGCCCTTTTTTTTTTTTTTTTTTTTTTTTTTCAAATTGGACTGCAGTCTACTCGCTCATCTCTTTACCCATCAGGTGATTTCTATTTTTCCTCAATTTCTCTACCATATGTCTATGCCAAAATCCAGATGTATTTGCTTTTGTTTAGAATTAGATTTTTTTTTTTTAAGGGAAGGCTTAGGAGTTATCTCCTAGCTGATTTTCAGGATTCTAATCTTCACTGTCTAAGCCATATGTTTGCATTTCCAGATATTGATTACAGTCACTTGTAGAGCATTTAAACCCTACCAATCCCTGTACCATCCCTCAAGCATATCTGATTTGGCTGATGCGTGGTGTAGAGGATTGGTTGTTTAAAAATGCTTGCAAGGAAAAGGGTCATTTTGCAATGGAGGAACTTTAGCCCAGTGATCAAAGTTAACGTCCCCAGTAATCAGTGATAATGACATCTAGGGTATTCTAATGTAATTGATGGAGAAGGTGCAGCATCATCCCTGTTGTATTCTTGTACAAACTGGAAGCTCTTAAAGGTAAATCCTAACTTTCCCATATTAAAGGAGACTGAGAGAACAGTACAATGAAGAGCAATATGTGATACTAGATTGGCTCCTGGTCCAGAAAAAGACATTAGTCAGAACATAGAGGGGATTTGGATAAGGTCTGCACAGGAATTCATTTTACAGTGTTAATAATCATTTATTGATTTTGATTATTAGGTGCATATCTATAACGTTAATATTTGGGAAAGTTGAATGAAAAGCATATGAAGACTTTGTCTATTTTTGGAACACTTTAGAAAGTCTGAAATTATTTCAAAATTAAACATGAAAAGAAATATAGATCTTTTAGATATTTCTATTAAGTTTCCAAAGTTGAAGATCATTTCCCAACTTCTCTTGCCTAATGCTGGTCAGAGTAATCTTCCTGGGAATGCTGTTTGTCATGTTTCTCTCAAAGAATGTGACCTTTCTCAAAGCTTTCCAGTGACTTCTCTTATCTGTAGGATAAAGTTCCCATTACATAGTGTGCCATTCAGTGTCCTCATAGCATGGCCCGAATCTCCCTTTTTTTTGATCTGTGTTGAAAGACCTGAGCAACATTTTACTTTCTTATGGCCAAACTTGTTCGAATCTTTTCTTGCTTGTCTGATGCCCTTCCTTGTCTTCTCAACTGTGGGGCTTCAGTCAAGGTGGTGGGAAATATTTTAGAAGAAAAATTGTAAAGATAGTTATAGGAAATAGTCACAAAACTCCTTGAAAGTCTAGGGGTTTGCATTGGTTCAGTAAAAGGTTTGGGTGAAGGCAGCTGAATTATCTTAAAAGCTTAGGGCATTGATACATAGGAATGTGGAGGAGTTTATCTAAATAGCTTTTTTACTCAGGGGTCCCAAAACCAACATTTAATCTTATGCTGGGTGAACTATTCGCGGGGAGGTCAGCAATGTCAGTTACCTTGTAGTGGCGTTTACTCAAGACCTTTGTCATTTAATCTGTTCTAAATAAATGTGAACTTCACTGGGTGATCAGAGCCTCTGCTGTTAACTCTTTATCTGACCCTTCTAGGTGTCCGTGAGTGACTTGGCCACCTAGCCTGCTCTTTCACTGGATATTTGTGTCTGAGTGTATTTGTTCATCCATTGCTGGGTCAGGGTCTGCCAGTTGAACCCAGACAGTTGGTGCCCCATGTGAGGACCTGACATGTTGGTGCCCAGGTCTGAGGTATACCTGCAAATAATTGTGACAGAACCTTTGAAAACTAAGAAGAAGACTGTGCAGTTGGTAAGCCAGTAAGTCGATAAGTCAGTAAGTTAGTAGGTCATCGTTGCCCGCTTGGGATCTCCAATTTCGAGGGAATTGTTCAGGGTAGGCTTTTATCACAGGACAATAGTTATCAGCACAACAGGAGCAGTATCTAAAAGTATTCAAACAGCTGCTTAAAGCCACTGGAACCTCAGTTTTGCAAGCTCAATAAAGGGACCTAATGCAAATTGTATCACTTAACTCATGGTTCCCAAAAGAAGGTAAGCTAGACATAGAGCTTCGGGAACAAGTGGGAAGAAACCTTTTTGTTGTTGTTGTTGTTGTTGTTGTTGTTTGAAACAGATACAAGAAACAGGAAAGGTGTAGATGTGGGAGTTCAGTCAGGGTGGTGGAAATGATTTTAGAGGAAAAATTATAAAGATAGTTACAGGAAATAGTCACAAACCTTCTTGGAAGGCCAGGGAGGTTGCATAGCTTCAGTAAAAGATTTGGCTGAAGGCAGCTGAATTCTCTTAAAAGGTGTAGATACTTAGAATTGTAGAGGAGTTTATTCAGGTGATCTTTTTTTTTTTTTTTTTTTTTTGTAAGGTTTGTACTGCAGGGCAATTTTATTTACAAGACTGTGCTTGCTGAGAATAGAGATACATTCAGAGAATCCCAACTTTTACAATACTTGCAAACTTGTCCAATATATCCAAATCAATCACATATAGCTATAATTTCACTTGGACTCGGGAAGGGGAACATCACGCACTGGGGCCTATCATGGGGAGTGGGGAGGGGGGAGGGGGGAGGAGGGAGGGATTGCATTGGGGAGTTATACATGATATAAATGATGAATTGATGGGTGCTGACGAGTTGATGGGTGCAGCACACCAACATGGCATAAGTATACATATGTAACAAACCTGCACGTTATGCACATGTACCCTAGAACTTAAAGTATAATAAAAAAAATAAATAAATAAATAAAAAAAAATATTCAGGTGATCTTAAGAACAACCTTTGATTATCTTCAGGAGGTCGGCAATGTCAATTACCCTCTAGTGGTGTTTACTCAAGACGTTTGTCATTTAATCTGTACTAAATAAATGCAAACTTAGCTGGCTGATTGGGGCCACTGCTGCTAACTCTTTTCAGGAACTTTCTGGGTATGGGTGAGTGGCTCCCAGCCCAGCCCGGGATATTTGTGTCTGGGTATATTTGTTCATCCGTCACTGGGTCATAGTCTGCTGGTCGAACTCAGACACTCAACCTCCTTAATTGTTTTTGTCCTAAGGCCCATTTCAGACCCTGTCTCTTCATTGACATCTGTATGGTTATTTCTGTTAGAAGCAGCCAACTTTCCTTTCTTTGAATTCCGGTAGGTACAATTGTGTAGAGTGAAATATTAGTTTTATTTTATTATTATTTTAGCAAAAAATACTAATTTATTCTGCTCATTAAAAGCTTTCTTGTCAAAACAAATCTTAAAATTTTGATTGGAGAGGGATTAGAGAATAAATTGTTGATGTTTGAAATTCATTGTGTTTTTTTAAAAAAACGCTTACTTTAGTTTCAGGGGTACAGGTGGAGGTCTGTTATCTACGTGGGTAAACCCATGTCACAGGGGTTTGATGTACAGATTGTATCATCAATTAGGTACTAAGCCTAATATTCAATAATTATTTTTTCTTCTCTTGTTTTGCCTCCCACCCTGCACTCTCAAGTGGGTCCTGGTGTGTGTTGCTCCCATCTCGTCCATGTGTTCTCATTATTTAGTGCCAACTTATACATGAAATATTTCATTTTCTGGTTCTTGCATTAGTTTGCTAAGGATATTATCATCTAGCTTCATTTATGTTCCTGCAATAGACAAGATCTCATTTTTTTTATGGATACATAGCATTTCATGGTGTATATGTACCACATTTAAAAAATCCAGGTTCCATTGATTGACATTTACGTTGATTCTATGTCTTTTCTCTAGCAAATAATGCTGCAATGAAAATTTGTGTGCATGTGTCTTTATGGTAGAATGATTTATATTCCTCTGGGTATATAAACAGTAATGAGATTGCTGGGTCAAATAGTAGTTCTGTTTTCAGCTCTTTGAGGAATTGTCACACTGCTTTCCACAATGGTTGAACTAATTGACACTGCCACAAACAGTGTACAAGCATTCCATTTTCTCTGCAACTTTGCCAGCATGTTATCTTTTATTTTTTGATACTAGCCATTCTGATTGGTGTGAGATGGTGTCTTGTGCTTTTGATTTATATTTCTCTAATGATCAGTGATATTGAACTTTTTCATGTGCTCTTGGCCACATGTATAACTTCTTTTAAAACGTGTCTCTCCATGTCCTTTGCCCACTTTTTAATAGTTTTTTTCTTGTAGATTTATTTAAGTTTTGTATAGATGCTGGATGTCAGACCTTTGTCAGATGCATAGTTTCTAAATATTTTCTCTCATTTCTTAGGCTGTCTGTTCACTCGTTGATAGTTTCTTTTGCTGGAAGCATGAGTTTTAAGTTCAAAAATATGTGAGTCTGAGTCCTGGTTCCACCGTTAATGGGCTCTGAGATAAAGGACAATTTCATTGATGTTTTGGGATAGAGGGATAATAGTAACTGATTAAAGGCTCATTGTGAGCATTATATGAGGTGCAAACATAAAGGTCCCCAAGGCATAGCAGGTTTTTTCCTCTTCATTTTAGTCTTTATCTTAAGATGTATATTCTCTCATAAAACAAGGTCACATCAATTGTAACTTGAAGTATGCAATCTAAGTCTAGCTCCTATAACTAAAGTCTGTTAGATTTTACACTGATAATGCTTTTTCTTTCTATGTACAGAATAAAGACAAGATGAGACCAAATATTCTTCCCCCTACTTGTCTCTTCCTACCTGTCTTCCCTCCTTTAAGAACACATATAAATGCCAGGCCTCCTGAAAACCTCCTCAAAGACATAACAAGCCACAGAGGGTTTCTACAACTTGTGTTTTTCCAGGGTATGCCCTCAAGCTCTGGTCCAATAAACCTCAATTGATTCAGAAACTTGAATTAGGCACTCAATTTAGTTAACATTTTACCAACCATGAAGGGGTCCTCTTAATGGAGTTTAGAACTTTTGACCTGCAGGGCTTCTTCTATTGTTCATGCTAAGTACCATCTATAGAGCTTTAGTTCTGACCAATTGTGTGACTTTCGGAGAATTGGATCCTACTTTTTCTTGAGGTCCCTGCTTTCTCCGATTTTTTTTTGTTTGAGATCTGAGTTTTATTTTTGCATGGAACTCCTCTCCTCATGGAGCTTTGCTCTCTTCCTAAAAGGAACATGAGTTTCCTGCTCCTGTCACAATGGAGAGCAAACTACAGCTTGACCTGCTCAACGAAGGAGTTGGTTTCAGGTTTTGTTTTAGAATTTGATAGCTGCAGGATAAGGCTTATTACGACTTCATTCTAACCTATCCTTATGCTTAGAGTGTTCAACAGTATGTAAATAGTGCAATCGCTAGTTGTGGTATTTGGTTTTCATCATTCTTCCTTTGGATTTGACCAACTCTTCACACTGTCTAATGTCCAACACCCTTTCACTTGGTCAAACCCAAATCTAACAGGAGCTCTACATTATGGTGAAGCAGGCCTTTAAATTGGCTAAAGTTCTGTAACTGTAGAACATCCAATTCCACCTCTAAAAACACTTGTTAGTTGAAGAAAATAAAAATATTTTTAAGCCACGATATATTCCTTTGACAAATTTTGATGTGTCTGTCAGAGGGCCAGCAAATAGAAGTGGACCTGCACAGTTGCCTTTTTGGAAAAAAAAATCTACATCATAGAGAATCATTAGTAATGCAGGCTTGTCTTCCCTTATCTGGATCTGAGAGAAATGGACTGAATCTGATACTTTAAACATAAAAAAAATTTAGCATTGGTTTTTCTCTGAGGGCTACTACCTGCAAGGTTTCACTGACACAAGACCAGCTTTGCTAACTGAACTTCCTTTCTTTCTCCCATGACCTGTATTACCACTAAAACGTGATTTACTGCCATAACCTCGTTTTGGACATGCAGTAATGCAGAAAAATAATCAGCCAGCTAAAGGGTAAAAATGTATTAGTCTCAAGTTTCCTGGTTTCTTTCTGTGCATTCTTTCAAGTTGGAGGATAAAAATCACTGTTTCCTCCACCAAATTTTGATCAATAGGAGAAGATTTGTGTTGGACTAGTCCTGGTGTAGTAATTCTGGTGTATTTTTTAGCGATGTTGGGGTACAAATATTTTGATTGCTTAATCTATTTCCCCCCAGGAATAGTCTTTTCCTTTATCTCTTTCTTTCAGTGTTGTTCATAAAGGGAGGTACTGGATAAACTTTTCTCTCATCTTGTCATATGTCCTTGAGGACTTGATTTGTGACCGAGTCAGAGCACTCACTCTTGGTCTCCACCATCAGGGGGAGGAATCATTTTTGAGTCACATTAGTTGACCAGCCTTAACATGGCTGAGAACCTGAGGGTTTTTTATTTTTTCTTTTGCTTTACAAATGTGTTAAGCTCCCAGGAGGGCTTGTCATAAGAAGTCCCATCCATCATGGCCTTTTGTCATCCCAAGTCTTATTGCTTGGATAGGGCAGTGGCAACAAGAGCCTTTTACTTTCCTAAGCCTATTCCTGAGAGTACATATTTTATTTTTTTGAGGTGGGGGAAAAGAACATTGGGATTTGTTTTAAAATTTTATCTTTTTTTAAGATTGCACTTTTAAGTTCTGGGATACATGTGCAGAACCTGCAGGTTTGTTACATAGGTATACACATGCCATGGTGTTTTACTGCACCCATTAGCCCGTCCTCTACGTTAGGTGTTTGTGTTCTCATTGTTCAACTCCCACTTATGAGTGAGAACATGTGGTGTTTGGTTTTCTGTTCCTGTGTTAGTTTGCTGAGAATGATAGTTTCCAGCTTCATCCATGTCCCTGCAAAGGACATGAACTCATCCTTTATTATGGCTGTATCAAATTCCATGGTGTATATGGACTACTTTTTTTTAATTCAGTCTATCGTTGATAGGCATTTCAGTTGGTTCCAATTCTTTGTTATTGTGAATAGTGTCACAATAAACATATGTGTGCATGTGTCTTTATAGTAGAATGATCTTTAATCTTTTGGATATGTACCCAGTAATGGGATTACTGGGTCAAATGGTATTTCTTCTTCTAGATCCTTGAGGAATCGCCACACAGTCTTCCACAATGGTTGAACTAATTTACACTCCCACCAGCAGTGTAAAAGCATTCCTATTTCTCCATATCCTCTCCAGCATCTGTTGTTTCCTGACCTTTTAATGATCACCACTCTAACTGGTATGAGATGGTATCTCATTGTGGTTTTGATTTGCATGTCTCTAATGACCAGTGATGATGACCTTTTCTGCATATGTTTGTTGGTCACATAAACATCTTATTTTGAGAAGTGTCTGTTCATCTGCTTCACCTAGTTTTTGATGGGTTGTTTGTTTTTTTTCTTGTAAATTCGTTTAAGTTTCTTGTAGATTCTGGATATTAGTCTTTTGTCAGATGTGTAGACTAAACCTTGCAAGCTAAAACTAGACACTTATGTAAACCTCTGGAGAAATCATAGCAATTTATACATAAACAACCTTTGTGCCTGCTGATGAGTAGACTACACAAAAGGTACACATGAACACTGGGTTCAGACTGCAATTCAGAAAAATGTGTCAGATTGCCATTGCATTTGGAAGCTGCGTCAGAAACTCTAGGAAACCTAGTCTATAGACTGCTCCAGACAATACAGGTGAGCCAACATACATCTGACAGAGTTAGAGCGATGTTTGCCAAACAAATTGCTCTAATTGAAGCAGCAGTTGTGTGACTTTAATAAGGTTCCAAGACTATACTGTCCCTTTGTTACTGTGACTTCCCTTTCCCTTTTTCTGATTTGTCTTCATCCCTTATCCATAGGAAATGATTTCTTAAGAATGAGCCTTCCTAGTCATGTAGGATCAGATGAAACATACAGCCTTAGGGGTCTTCTACAATGCTTTCTCTGAGAGCTTTTGAAGAATTGTGGCACCAGGGGTGCTTGCACAGGCCTGTAATCCCAGCCTGAGAGTCCAAGGCAGGAGGACCACTTGAAACCAGGAGTTTAAGACCAGCCTAAGCAACAAAGGGAGACCACATCTTTACAAAACAAAATAAATCAAATTAGTCAGGTGCAGTGGTGCATGCCTATAATCTCAGACACCTTGGAGGCTAAAGTAGGAGGACCGCTTCAGTCCAGGAGTTCAAGGCTGCAGTGGGTACACTCTAGTCTAGGCGACAGAGCAAGATTGTGTCTCTTAAAAAAAAAAGAAGAAGAAGAAGGGAAAAAAGAATGGGTAAACAGGAGGACAGTCAAAGATCTCAGGCATCTCCGGATGATTGCCTGAACAAATTGTTTTTTCTTGGCTTCAAACCTTTCAAGATATATATTTCTTTGTAAAAGAAAGACATGCTGATTGTAACTTTAGGTGAGCAATCAAAATCTAGCCCTTAAACTGAATTATTTTAACTCTCATTCTGATAATATTTATTTTCTGAGACACAGAAGAAAGACAAGATTAGATCAATTGTTTTCCTGCCCACTCCATCTCTTCCTATCTGCCTTCTCTCTTTTAATCAAATGTATAAATACTAAGCTTCCTGAAACCTCTTCAGAGAGAACACAAGCCACCGAGGTTTTCTGAAACTCATGTTTTCCCAGGGTGCAGTGTCAAGCTCTCACTCAATAAAACTCGATCGTTCAAGACCCTTGCCTCAGTCAGTCATTCTGGAAAACCACCATGAGTCCTGGAAAGCCTTTCAGTAATCTGTTGCCTGCCTACTTGATGTGTACCTAGGTGAGTCAGGTCTTCATGAATCAAACACTCTTCTTCCATTTCTGCCTTTCCCAACCCTACCACTCAGTGCTGTGTGCTCTGATCTGACCCCAGCTCCCAGGTTGTTTGTATTGGTCTAAGAAAGCAAGACCACGAAGGGCAGGTTGAGAAGGAAGTAAGAGGTCAACAGCCATGGAACATGGCAAGTGGAGCTGTCATCGCTCAAAGCCACATTCCCTGGGTGCAATTTATGAATTCTTCTGGATTTGGAATCTTTTCCCTGTGTGTCTATCTAGAAACACACTCCTCCTACTTTCTTCTCTTTACATTTTCTGTTTCTAGTGCACTTGTTTATATCCAGAGAATGGCCATGAAAATAGTTGACAATAGAATAAAAAATGACCTTTTGTGAGACTTGGTACCTGGCCTTTCTTTTTTCCAAAAAAGATTGAGGTTTCTAAAAGCTAGTTTTTATGCAGGGCTGTGCAGTTGTGAGTGTAGTGTTAGGGAACAGGTGCATAAGTAAAGGATGAGACAGAAAACAAAATGCTGGCTGTCAAATCCTGAAAGTAAATGGGACAAAAATCATTTTTGAAGGTGGATGTCACTCAGGAGACCTTGTAAATCTTAGAGTGCCCTCTTACCAGATGAAGTGGAGGATGAGGTTAAATTATGAAGTGAGGTGACAGTGGGCACATACTTCTCTGCCACAGTTTTTTTTTTTTTTTTTAATCTTTAAAAATGGGGATGGTGGCACTTAGGATTTTTTTGTCAGGACTGTAGCTACATGAAAAGCTCTTAGGATAGTGCCTGTTGCATAGTGAGTGCTGCATCAGTGTGTGAGCTATTATAATTATGGGAATAGGCAAAAGTGCCACCCTGGAGATGCAGAGTGTGGAGGTACTTTTCAGTCAGGCAGGCCAGCTGGAGATAAAGCTGGTTAGTGGGGAAGCTTAATTTCCAGGAGTAGAAGAATTTAGGAGGAGTAACTCATGCACAACATTCTGTAAACATTCCTTTACCCAACAGTAGGAATGCTCAGAGTAGGTGTGGCTTCCATGACAATCATTATCTCCTGGGAGTCTAAGAATGTGTATTAGAGTTGAATGGCTTTGATGTAAGCCAAACCCAGAAATGGGCTTCAGGGCTTCCTTGCAGATAGCATTCATCTTGAAAAAGAAAACATTCACCTTGCTAAAGGAATACCCTCTTCCGGCCCAGACCATTATTTTTGTTTTTGTACTATGCTAATTTTTAAGGTGTAAGGAGAAATACTGAAGAATAAAATAATGAAGTGCATGTATGAAACAACAGGTTGAATTGAGACTGGTATATGTAAGTTAGGAGAAATCGTGTATACATTTTGTGCGAACATAAAAGGATTTCTTGTTGCAAGCAGACCTCTCCATAAAAATAATACTCATTGCCTTTAGTGCATAGAAGACTCTATCACAAGAACACACCATCAGAGTCATGACAGAATGAGTAGAGTGGCTTATTTAATTGGCAGGTTAGACTGAGAAAGTTACTGAAGAGAAAGGAGTTGAAGGAGAAGATGGTTGAGGGCAAGAAAAATGGGATGGTGAAAGGAAAGAACTGAAATGAATGTTTATGGAGGGCTTATCAGGTACCAGGCTCTGTGACTAACGTCTTTCACATGTTAATTTACTCTTCCACTATCATTTTCTGATGCAGTAAGAGTCAACCTTACACTGCAGATGAGGAAAGAGGCTGAGGGAGGTCAAACGAGTAGCCTAGGGTCATCCAGCCACTTCATAGCAGGGCTAGTATGTTTCACTGTGGTTTGTGCAGACAGAAAAGTGTGACATGGAAGGAAGAAAAAACGTATTTTTGTTGCGGGTAATGTGTATGAAAGTGACCTGTATGAGACAGAGTAATGGCCACTTAAAAATGTCCACATCCGGGCAGGGTGCGGTGGCTCACGCCTGTAATCCCAGCACTTTGGGAAGATGAGATGGGCAAATCACGAGCTCAGGAATTTGAGACCATACCAACCTTGCCAAAATGGTGAAACCCTGTTTCTACTATAAATGCAAAAATTAGCTTGGCGTGGTGGCGGGCACCTGTAATCCCAGCTACTTGGGAGGCTGAGGCAGGAGAATCATTTGAACCTGGGAGGTGGAGGTTACAGTGAGCTGAGATCACCCTACTGCACTCCAGCCGGGGTAACATGAGTGAAGCTCTGTTTCAAAAAAAAAAAAAAAAAATCCACATCCTAAAACTTGAAACATATGCCTTTATTTTCTTGGAAAATGCACTGTTCAATGGTGATGCAGTTGATTATCTTCAGATGGAAAGCTTATTCTCGATTATCTGGGTAGCAACCAGTGTCATCATAAAGGTCATAGTAAGTGAAAGACAGAGGCAGGAAGGTCAGGGTGAGAATGATACAGCCTGAGAGACTCCACTGGCCATTGCTTGCTGTGAACATGTATGACAAGACAAAATTACAACTAATTTAGTTATATATGTAATTGGCTTTTATTTGTGATTTATGATTAGTGGCAGCTCTCCCTCTACAGATACAGTGATGACTCCCCCCGGGCAATACAATAACATAACAGTGGGTTTTGTCAAATGCGGATCAGTAAACAAAGCCATAGAAATAAATTGATTGGTTAACGTCAGAGTACTTCAGGTTACTTTTTTTGGTTAATGTTAAAACAGAGGGGACTTCCTGATTATGCTCACTCAGGTAGACTGGAATCTTCTTTTACAGAAAAATATGATATGTTGTGAGAGCTGCTTCCTTAAATTTTCAGTGGGAGTGTATAACATCTAGCATGTGTGGTTGTATTTTGGAGTCTCTGTACTCTCACTTAGGTGAGAATATGACGAAAACTTAAAGAATAATCATTAGTCTCAATGACTGTAATTTTGGGCTTCCATCATTTCTTTTCTTTTCTTTTTAATTTCCTTTGGCTTTTAAAAATTCTTTTTATACTTTATGTTCTAGGGTACATGTGTACCACATGCAGGTTTCTTTCATATGTATACATGTGCCATGTTGGTGTGCTGCACCCGTTAACTCGTCATTTACATTCATTATATCTCCTAATGCTTTCCTTTCCCCTCCACCCACCCCACAACAGACCCCAGTGTGTGATGTTCCCCGTCGTGTGTCCAAGTGTTCTCATTGTTCAATTCCCACCTATGAGTAAGAACATGCGGTATTTGGTTTTCTATTCTTACAATAGTTTGCTGAGAATGATGGTTTCCAACTGCCTCCATGTCCCTAAAAAGGACACGAACTCATGCTGTTTTATGGCTGCATAGTATTCCATGGTGTATATGTGTCACATGTTCTTAATCCAGTCTGTCATTGATAGACATTTGGGTGGGTTCCAAGTCTTCCCTATTGTGAATAGTGCCCCAATAAACATATGTGTGCATGTGTCTTTGTAGCAGCACAATTTATAATCCTTTGGGATTATAAATATGTGTGTCTCTGCACATGAGCTAGGTCTTCTGAATACAGCACGCTGATGGGTCTTGACTCTTTCTCCAATTTTCCAGTCTGTGTCTTTTAATTGGACCATTTAGCCCATCTACATTTAAGATTAATATTGTTATGTGTGAACTTGATCCTTTCATTGTGATATTAGCTGGTTATTTTGCTCGTTAGTTGATGCAGTTTCCTCCTAGCGTCGATGATTTTTACATTTTGGCATGTTTTTGCAGTGACTGGTACTGATTGTTCCTTTCTATGTTTAGTGCTTCCTTCAGGTGCTCTTGTAGGGCAGGCCTGTTGGTGACAAAATCTCTCAGCATTTGCTTGTCTGAAAAGGATTTTATTTTCCTTCACTTATGAATCTTCGTTTGGCTGGATAAGAAATTCTGGGATGAAAATTATTTTCTTTAGGAATGTCGAATATTGGCCCCCACTCTCTTCTGGCTTGTAGAGTTTCTGCCGAGAGATCCACTGTTAGTTTGATGGCTTCCCTTTGTGGGTAACCAGAACTTTCTCTCTAGCTGCCCTTAACATTTTTTCCTTCATTTCAACTTTGGTGAATCTGACAAATATGTGTCTTGGAGTTGTTCTTCTCGAGGAGTATCTTTGTGGCGTTCTCTGTATTTCCTGAATTTGAATGTTGGTCTGCCTTCCTAAGTTGGGGAAGTTCTCCTGGATAATATCCTGCAGACTGTTTTCCAACTTGTTCCATTGTACTAGTCATTTTCAGGTACAGGAATCTGATGTAGATTTGGTCTTTTCACAGAGTCCCAAAATTTCTGGAGGCTTTGTTCATTTCTTTTTACTCTTTTTTCTCTAAACTTCTCCTGTCGCTTTATTTCATTCATTTGACTTTCAATAACTCATACTCTTTCTACCAGTGATCGAGTTGGTTACTGAAGCTTGTACATTTGTCACGTAGTTCTCGTTTCATGGTTTTCATTTCTATCAGGTTGTTTAAGGACTTCTCTACATTGGTTATTCTAGTTAGCCATTCATCAAATCTTTTTTCAAGGCTCCTAGTTTCTTTGCGCTTGGTTTGTACTTCCTCCTTTAGCTCGGAGAAGTTTGATTGTCTGAAGCCTTCTTCTCTCAACTAGTCAAAGTCATTCTCTGTCCAGCTTTGTTCTGTTGCTGGCAAGGAGCTGTTTTCCTTTGGAAGGGGAGAGGTGCTCCGAGTTTTAGAATTTTCAGCATTTCTGCACTGTTTTTCCCCATCTTTGTGGTTTTATCTATCGTTGGTCTTTAATGATGGTGACGTACAGATGAGGTTTTGGTGTGGATGTCCTTTCTGTTTTGTTAGTTTCCCTTCTAACAGTCAGGACCCTCAGCTACAGGTCGGTTGGAATTTGCTTGAGGTCCACTCCAGACCCTTTTTGCCTGGGTGTCAGCAGCGGAAGCTGCAGAAGAGTGAATATTGCTGAACAGCCAATGTTGTTCTCTGATCATTCCTCTGGAAGCTCATCTCAAAGGTGTACCCAGCCTTGTGAGGTGTGGGGTGTCAGTTGGCACCTAGTGGAGATGTCTCCCAATTAGGCTACTCAGGAGTCAGGGACCCACTTGAGCAGGCAGTCTGTATGTTCTCAGATCCCAAACTCCATGCTGGGAGAACCACTACTCTCTTCAAAGCTGTCAGATACGGACATTTACATCTGCAGAGGTTTCTGCTGCCTTTTGTTTGGCTATGCCCTGTCCCCAGAGGTGGAGTCTACAGAGGCAGGGAGGCCTCCATGAGCTGCGATGGGCTCCACCCGGTTCACGCTTCCTGGCCAGTTTGTTTACCTACTTAAACCTCAGCAATGGCAGGTGCCCCTACTCCACCCTTGCTGCTGCCTTGCAGTTAGATCTCAGACTGCTGTGCTAGCAATGAGGGAGCCTCCATGGGCATGGGACCCTCTGCGTCAGGTGCAGGATATGATCTCCTGGTGTGCTGTTTGCTAAGACCCTTGGTAAAGTACAGTACTAGGATAGGAGTGACCTGATTTTCCAGGTGTTGTGTGTCATGATTTACCTTGGCTAGGAAAGGGCATTCTCTTCTCCCTTGCACTTCCCAAGTGAGGTGATGCCTCACCCTGCTTCCACTCTCATTTGTTGGGCTGCACCCACTGTCCTGCACCCACTGTCCAAGATGCCCCAGTGAGATTAACCTGGTACCTCTGCTGGAAATGCAGAAATCACCCATCTTCTGTGTTGCCTACACTGGGATCTGGAGGCTGGTGCTGTTCCTATTTGGCCATGTTGGCACCACCCCCCCTTTTCTTTTTTTTAAATGGAGTCTCGCTCTGTGGCACAGGCTGCATTGCAGTGACATGATCTCGGCTCACTGCAGCCTCCATCTTCCGGGTTCAAGTGATTCTCCCACCTCAGCATCCAAAGTAGCTGGGATAAATTGCGGGATCTGACCAGCAGCCCACAATGCAACAGGCCTCTTCCTTTGTTCCCAGGCGGATTGGCAGGTCAAGAAATAAAACACACACACATGATAGTGAAAGCTGGATCCAGGGGGGTCATTGCCTTCTGGTCCTGTGATGCCACCAATACACTGGATATACCAGCATTTATTATTAAGTTTAGTGAGGGCAGGGGTAGGTTAGTGAGGGATTCAGGGTCGTTTGATTATGAGGTAAGATGGTCACATGGGGATGAAGTAATTCTTTAACATAACATCGGTATGCAGAAGTACAGTACACAGAGATAAGAATTTACAACATAGTGTGGGCATCAGCAATTTCTAACACAGCTGTAAAACAGAAACACAGTCTATCTATGTTCTATGATTAGCAAGATATTAATCAGCAGTAACAGTTGCAGGAAAAGCTGGTTGCAAACAATCAATAGAAACAGGATATGTAGCTAGACAACCGGTTAAACCAAAAAATTCTCAGAAGGGAGTATGCCTAAACCCTAAAGAGACCTAGAAGAGCCGTAGCAAGATAAATGCATTTATAACACTATCTTATCCATATGAACAGGTGCCCCTCAAGTGTCCATTAATAGGCTCTCCATAAGGGTTGCATTCCATTCCCAGAGCTATGAAATTCTGTTTTTCTGGGATAGGAATCTTGGTGTTGTGAAACCTCCCTGACTACACGTCCATTTATAGGCTCTCTGCAGGGGGAAGTACATCACGCGCTTTTGGCTCATTCTGGCAGCCCATCCTGGCATTGTCTTTACACAATCCTGCATGCAATTTTGTATTTACAGTAATCAGGAGCATTTCATCTTTTATTCCATAGCATTGATTTCAGAGGGTCTCCCTACAGGGCTACAGGTGCGCACCACCACACCCAAATAATTTTTGTATTTTTAGTAGAGACAGGGTTTCACCATATTGATGAGGCTGCCCTCGACCTCTTCACCTTGTGATCCGCCTGCCTTGGCCTCCCAAAGTGCTGGGATTACAGATGTGAGCCACTGCATCCGGCCCATAAACCACACATTTCCTTGAGTTTTTGAATTCCAGCCCAAGAGACACAATTTGATATTTGAAGGATGGCTGCACACAAATATTTGCACGCAAATAAAAATGTTTGTGGATTGCACCACATGAGGGAGACTACCAGTATGACTATCAGGATGAAAATATCAAGAGTTTGGAATATGCACCTTAGGCAAAGTGCAAACCAACTACAATAGAATAGATCAAAGAAGAAGCCAGAAGAGTCTAGTCATTTTAACCAGGCAGCACATTTGTTGATTTTTACAACTGAGTCTCTATAATACCCGATGTATTTATCCATGTGCAACAAGAAGTGTCAGAAACTGCACAGGCTCCCACTTCTTTAGCTGGTAGAGAGCAATTCTATTTTCTAGCATTGCATGTCTATGTTAAATTAAAACAGGGAGTGAGAAGAATGTGCAAGTATAGAAGTAGAAGCCTAAAAAATAACTCCATACATTTGAGGAAAATGTTGTGTTAAAGATGCAGCTAAGGGCAGTCTTTGGGTGGACTAAAGGATCTCTTGTTATATAAAAATGTGCGGGGCAGGTGTGGTGGCTCACACCTGTAATCCCAGCACTTTGGGAAGCCAAGGCGTGTGGATCACCTGAGGTCAGGAGTTCGAGACCAGCCTGACCAACATGTAGAAACCCCGTCTACTAAAAATACATAATTAGCCTGGGGTCATGGCGCATGCCTATAATCGCTGCTACTAGGGAGACTGAAGCAGGAGAATCACTTGAACCTAGGGGACGGAGGTTGTGGTGAGCCAAGATTATGCCATTGCACTCCAGTGTAGGCAACAAGAGAGGAACTCCATCTTAGAAAAAAAGTGTTTTTGACATGATATATCTGACACTGTTAACTTACTCTCAGAAGCTACTTCTTGTGAAATCCTAAGTACAGCATTATTCTGGAAAGCATAGGAGACAGGCATAAGCAAGGACACATTAAGAGAGGTAAGAGTCTCATCATGATTGATAGTCTTGTTCTGACATCTTGAGAAAAGCTGTCCACAGTGTAATGTCATCAACTTGCTGTCGTGGTTTGCAGTTTAAGTGTCTCTAAGTTATGGTGTTGAACATTTGGTGAGCTCTGAAGGGCCCACACCTCAGACACAAGGGTTTTCCCATGAAATTTACATTGAGTTGTCCACCTCTAGCTTATATGGCTTCAGGAACAGAGTTGTTCCTGTTCTTAATGATTTCATTGGAGAAAAATGAATTGGAAGAACTAAAAGAATTCAGGGTCCAGTCCAGTCTACCAATGGATTATAAATACTCAAAGATAATGAACAGTGGTTCAATATGGCAACACGTGTACTACAGTTTTTCTTTTCAAAATAATTTGTCTCTATATAGGGGTCTCTATTTTTACCAAGCATAATCCCAGTAGGATGAATTTGTTTGCAAAATAGGTTGAGTCTCACCGAACTTGCCTAGATTTTTTACCTAAGTGCAGCAAGAGTAGCAAGGGACCATAGAGGATCTTTTTAAACTTTGCTTTGCTGGAAGTTTTATAAGACTCTCAGATTAAACTTTCAAATACCTCTTGAGACTAGGAAGCCAAACCAAGGCCAACTTCAGATTTTCCCTGCATTTCCTATGGGTTTATTCTATGTATATTCTCAAATAGAACATCCCAGTCAAAGCCTTAGTAATATAACCAATGTTTTCAAATGTGTCCTGTTATACAGAGAGTAGATTCTTACTGAAATTGTGCAAATAACTTTATTACCATAAGCATATGAATACTCATGAATAGTTTCCCAATTCGGGGGCACTCAGATTCGGAGCAAAAGCAAATGTTTCCATTTTTGTTTACAAAAGTATACTTTACCAAATTGCTGTAAAGTATAAATAGCTTAAAAGAGAAAGTTCACAAATCTGGAGATTAAAACATTCAAAGAATCAGCACATTCTCAAATAAAAAATTATGAAAACACTATCGTTTTCATTATTTAGTCCAATAAAACCGAGGTTTTTTTTTTTCCTCTTTGTGTTGAATTTCATGAAGGTATCAGACTGTTCATTAAAATTTTGAAAGTTCGCAGAGTCCAGTGGTATGATCTTGAAGTTATCAGAAACTTGTATTCAAGAGTCGTTGTCAGAGTCTTTTCCATATATCTCCTCAAAGAAAAAGCAATTTTGGACTGTAGCTGATTATAAGTACTTCAAGGAAGAATCAAAGCAACTGTCTGGGAATGACAAAGATTTAAAATGACTATGGTTAAAAATCTAATGAGATTTTTATTAGGTTGATTGTGGTAAAGACACAGCTCACATAGAAATGTAGTTACTTCAGTGACATATGACACTATGGCTGATAACATATTCGATTTCCAGAAATTTCATATAGTTTTTAGAATACTAATTTTTTTTAATTTTTTCATTTTTATTTTTATTTTTTTGAGATGGGGTCTCACCCTGTCGCCCAGGCTAGAGTGCAGTGGCACGATGTCTGCTCACTGCAAGCTCCGACTCCCAGGTTCACGCCATTTCCTGCCTCACCCTCCAGAGTAGCTGGGACTACAGGCGCCTGCCACTACGCCCGGCTAATTTTGTTTTTGTATATTTAGTAGAGCCGGGGTTTCACCATGTTAGCCAGGATGGTCTCGATCTCCAGAGCTCATGATCTGCCGTCTCGGCCTCCCAAATTGCTGGGATTACAGGCGTGAGCCACCACGCCCAGTCTAGAATACTCATATTATTAACATTCCCATAAATATTATTTAGAGAAGGTTTAGCATCACTTATCACTAATTTGAAAATGCTTTATATATACTTTAACATATCAGTTAAGGTGACTTTTACATTCAGCTTCTGTTTTCCAACTGGATTACTGAGTTCTTCATGTAGCCCATTAATAATTAGGGCCAAAAAAGTATAGTCTTATGTACATTGAAAAAGGTCCTTAGTTAATGCCAGTACTTCTACCTGAAAATCTTTGATTTAGTTTTAAGTTCTACCTATTACAACAAGAGTTCTCCATCCTCTTTACATGTTTCTAGTGTCAGGAAAGACTTAAAAAGTACCAGTGCCTGGGTCCCTCGCCAGACCTTTAAACTGAAACTAATACGTGGGGCTTGAGCATCCACTTTTAAAAATGTTTTCCACTGATTCCAATGTGTAGCTATATTTCCCATCAGATTTCTCTGGTTTCTTGTGGCCTTCACTTTTTTCCTATTTTGGTATCATGATTATTTTCAGGTCTCATTTCCTGTCTTAGGCTTTATGTCCCCTGGGGTAGGGACCTTGCCTTCTTCATTTCTGTATCTTTTTGGAACACGTGAATTGGTCATCAGGAAAAGGTCTCAAGCACACATAGGTTTGTTCTGAGTCTCAGGTTCACAGGCTAATCCTAAAGTCTTTGTTCTGCATGAGGTCAGAGATTACTTGTGATGAAGGGTTTGGTTAAGTCTGTAGTGCAGATGGTGGAGGGGAGTTCACCCTGTTTTTAGGCATAGCATTGGAACTAAGAATGTTATGTCTATGTTGGTGAAGGGGCTGAGATGTGTAGGAAGACAGTTCTAATTAGGATGGAGGAATTATACTAGGAAGTAGAGGTAAAGGAAGTGAGAAGGATTAGTAAATAGAAGAAATGTGAACTTACCAAATAGGCTAGAGTAGATGCCTGGAGATTCCTGATTAAGTGAATTAACTAGATTTTAGAAATGTAATGAGGCAGTCCTACGCAAGGAAGGTTTCAAAGTCTGGAGACAACAAGTCAAGCAACAGTTTAGGAAGTGATTGAGCTTTATGAAAATGGAGAGAATTACACTATTGAGAGATGTGAAAAATAATGAAGAGGGTTTCACAATGTGAAATTGTGTTTCTCATTTGAACGAGCAGAGGCTGGAGATAATTATGTCTAAAAGATAGTGGGATACAGGGAGCATAAAGGCCAGGTAGAAAGGGAACTGCAGGAATTAGTACTGAGAAGCAGGAGTTTGGTGGAGGAATTAGGAGATCCAGTCCCGGATACAGGCAAATAAGTCTCCCTCTCCCAAGCATGGCAGTCAGCCCTTCAGGAAATGGGACAAAAGAAAAGCCCATCATACCTGCCAGTCTTCCCGAAATACAGAAATGACATCACAGCTGCTATATCGGATTAAGGCCAGGGTGGACGTCCTAATCCTGAACGAGCTGTCATGGAAAGAAAAGAAAAGAAAAAAAGGAATGGAGGTGATGTTATTTTACAGGGGGGAGCCTCAGGAACCAGCATGTAACATGAGGTACTCTATAATTGTTTTTTCAAGGAATACATTATTTCTCTTGGAAAGTTGATGGAAGATGATTATATTCTTGCAGTTTTTTTCCCCTCTCGCCATGTTTCTAGGTTGGTGATCAGTCCTCTGTCAATTCTCTGCTGCACTCAGATATTTAGAAAACTTTCAGATGTGAGAAAGGCGGATTGCTATTTTCTATGTCATTAGAACTTTAGACCTTCCCATCTTTTCATAATTGCATCTTTTTCCCAGTGTCTTTGTTGTGGCAACCATGAATAAGACCCTGCCAGGTCTCCATGGCAGGGACATGATTGACAGAAGGCCCAGGTCAGTGCATTTCAAATTCACCACCTCCTTTGCACAGAAAGCTTCCTTCCCACAGGCTCCCAGCAAGACCATGAAAGCAAGCCTAGTTCTCTCAGGCTCTCTTTAACTTTAATGGGTGACTGGTTGGAGGACTCCCCATCAGCCTGGCAAAAACTCTCTTAGAACTGCATTGATACCTAAAACTTCCTTCTCTTTCTTTTACACAGGAGTCAGCTTTGCATAGTGGTCTGTGGGTTCTCCCATACTACCTTCATGCCTGCTCCACATTCCCTCACAGGTGTCTTCCATGATAAATTATCTCATATGTCCATTCCCAACCTGGATGCATCTCAGTTGGTAAAAAGTAACATACCAGGCTTGATTCTTTGCACTTAGCTTTTTTCCTTTCTCTCCCACAAGTACTCAGTAACCATGTTCTAGTGTTTTACGTGGTACCTCTTTTTCTATATATATATGGAAATAGGTACTGTTGAGGGGCACATCCTATGTGCCAGGTCCTGTGTTAAATACTTTACCTGTACCTCATTTAATTCACACAGTAACCCTGTCAGGTAGACATTATTTCCATTTTGCCAATGAAAAGACACAAGCTTACAGTAGTGTAAAATCTCTCCCGGTGTCATATGGCTAGTAATAGGTGAATCTGAGATTTGATTCTAGGACTATTTGACTTCAAGGCTAATGATGATGGTAGTAATATAGCAGCTGACATTGGTTCGTCTGTGTGTGGCATCTTGTTTCATTGACTGCATGAAACCTTTAAAAGAATGGTATGAAGCAAGCTCTCTTCTACTTCAGGATATGAAAGAAGAGCAAATTAAACCCGAGCACAGTGATTGAAGGACACAATATGGATTAGAGTGGATAAAAAGAAAATGGAGAATGGAAAAAGAATAGAGTAAATTAATGAAACCAATGTTGATTCTTCAAAGTAAAATCAACAAAATTGACGACCATTAACTAGACTGACTAAGAAAAAAAGAGAGAAAATTAAAATTACTAAAATCAGAAATGAAAATGGAGTCTGAGCATGGTGGGTCATCTTTTAATCCTAGCACTTTGGAAGGTCACATTGGGAGGATTTCTTGAGGCCAGATGTTTGGACCAGCATAGGTAACCTGGGGAGACCCTCCCTCTACAAAATAATTTAAAAACCAATTAGCTGGGCATGGTGGCCTGCATCTGTAGTCCTAGTATCTTGGGAGGCTGAAGAAGGAGAATTTCTTGAGCCCAGGAGGTTGAGGTTGCAGTAAGCCATAATCACACCACTATATTTCAGCCTGGGCTGGCCTACAAAGTGAGAGCCTGTCTCTCTCTCTTAAAAAAAAGAAAAGAAAAAAGAAAAAAATGTAAAGAAAAAGAAAAAAGAAAATGAAGTGAAGTGATTACTACCAATTCTAATAAAATGATGATTATGAAAGTACTGTAAAAAATAGTATGCCAATAAATTGGATAACCTAGATGAAATAGATAAATTCCTAGAAAAACACAAAAATATGAATAGAACTATAATCAGTAATAAGATTGAATCAATATAAGCATTTGATGAAATTCAGCATTTTTTCATAATAAGAGCATTCTAACTAAGAATGGAAGGAAACCACGTCAACATAAAGGTAATATGTGAAAAACCCAATCCTAACATACTCAATGGAGAAAGACTGAAAGCTTTCCCTGCAT
The DNA here is from genome assembly GCF_007565055.1 of Rhinopithecus roxellana. Classification (NCBI taxonomy): domain Eukaryota; kingdom Metazoa; phylum Chordata; class Mammalia; order Primates; family Cercopithecidae; genus Rhinopithecus; species Rhinopithecus roxellana. The sequence continues at coordinate 33,230,945 of NC_044560.1, forward strand.
GAGCAGGAACAAGACAAAGATGCTGCTTTTGACACTTCTATTCAATATGGTATTGAAAAGTCTAGTCAGAAAAATCGGGCAAGAATTTTTAAAAGGACATTCAAATTGGAAGAAAGGGGTAAAATTATTTCTGTTAGCAGATAACTTGAACTTATATGTAGAAAATCCTAAAGATGGAACAAACCTATTAGAATTAATAAATGAATTCAGTAATGTTCCACAATATAAAATCAACATTCAAACATCAGTCATATTTCAATACACTAACCATGAACAATGTGAAGGGAAATTAACAAAAACAACTTAATTTGTATTAATATCAAAAAGAACAAAATATTTAGGAATAAGTTTAACCAAAGCGGTGAAATGATTATACCTGAAATCCATAAAATATTGCTTAATGATGACTTCAATAAATTGAAAGACATTTTGTTTTCATGAATTAGAAGACTCACTATTGTTAGGAGGACAATGCTACCCAAAGTGAGCTGCAGATTCTATACAACTCCTTTAGAATCTCAGTGACATTTTTGCAGTAAAAGAAAAATCCGTCCTAAAATTTATATTAAATCTCATGACTCTAAATAGACAAACAACTTTGAAGAGGAAGAATGAGGCTGGAGGACTCACACTTCCTAATTTCAGCATTTACTACAAAGCCCCAGTAACCAATACCGTGTGGTACTGGCATAAAGGAGGACATAGAAATTAATGAGATAGAACAGAGAGCCCAGAAAGAAATACTTGCATATATGGACAAACGATTTTCATCGAGTGTGCCAAGATCGTTCAATGGGGAAAGGACAGTGTTCTCACCAAATGATATTGGGAAAGCTGGATATCCAAGGGCAAGAATGAGTGGAACCTTTACCTAACACCATATACAAAAATTAACCCACAATAGATCAAAGATCTAAATGTAAGAGCAAAATCTACACAACTCTTAGAAGAAAACATAGGAGAAAAGCTTCATGATATTGGATTTCACAATGATTTCTGGGTTGTAAAAACAAAAGCATAGGCAACAAATAAAATGGATAAACTAGACTTCATAAAAATCAAAATCTTTTATATATTGAAGAACATTATCAAGAAAGTAAAAAGGCAACCCATGAAATGAGAAAAATATTTGCAAATTATAAGTGTGATAAGAAATTAATTTCCAGAATACATGAAAAACTACAAGTCGACAACAGCAAACATCCAAAAACCTGATTAAAAAATGAACAAAGGATTGAAATAGAGTTTTCTCCAAGAAAGATATGCAAATATCCGATAAGCCCATGCAGAGTTCCTCAGCATCATGAATACATAGAGATATGCAAATCAAAACCACAATGTGACACCACTTCACACACTTTAGGATGCCTTTGATAAACAACAATGACAGCAACACAAAACAACAAGTGTTTTCAAATAAATGGAAAAGTTGGAGCTCTAGCGCATTGCTGATGGGAATGGGAAATGTTATAGCCACTGTAAAAAGTGGTGTGGCTGTTTCTCAAAAAATTAAACAATAAATTACCATTCGATCCAGCAATTCCACTTCTGGACATACTGCCTATAGAATGGAAGGAAATTTGAACAAATATTTGCACATTGATGTTCAGAGAAGCATTACACACAATAGCCAAAAAATGGAAACAACAGAAAGTCCATTGAAAGATAAGTGTGTGGGCCAATGAGGTATATCTATACATCGAAATGTTATTCAACCTTAACAAGGAATAAAATTCCAATCCACCATGCAAAGTGGATGAACCTTGAAGACATTATGCTAACTGAAATAAGCCAGACATGAAAGAATAATTATTCTATAATTCCATTTATAAAAGATAGAATAGCCAGCTACACAGAGACAGAAAGTAGAATGGTGAAAGTAGAATGGTATGTGCTAAGGGATAGGGGGAGAAGAAGTGAGAGTTACTGTTTATAGGGTACAGAGGTTTAATATGGTAAAAGGAAAAAGTTCTGGAAATGGATAGTGTGATGGTTACACAACACTAAATTACACACTTAGAAATAGTTAATGATAAATCTTATATTAGATATATATAAAGTGTCCTGGTAGTCTTACACTCTATAAATACACACTTTTTGGCATTGCCCCTTTCCTGTCATGCAGAGCCCCAGAGGTGAATCTCCCTATTTCTCCAAGTGTGCATCACTCACTGTCCTCTGTGCTGTGTCCCACATGCAGTGCCCACAGTCTCATACACCCGGTGACTTCAGAGCCAGGACACAGCTCAAGAGTCTGCCCCGAGGCTCCTTTTCTTATTTCCCTGCAGCCTAGGCTTCACTTCAAATGGCAGCTCGATTTAGCCGCATTCAGGACAGGCCACCAGGGCTCTTTCTCCACACATGCTGGTCTTACCCCAGGTGGAGTCAGGCAGGACCAGTCACCAGTGAAGGCCAGAGCAGAGCAGGGAGCAGTCTGAGCTGCTCCTCTCTCATCCAAGGGGCTTCCTCCTCTCATTTGGGGGAAAAATGTGAGCTTGTTTCAAAACCTCAGATGTTCCTTGTAGCTCATGGAGTAGGTAAAAGAAAACAAAGACGTGGTGGTGGACAGGGATGTGTTGGTGACAGCAAGAAGCAACTGGATCTTGAGGACTCTCCTTCTTGTCCCTCTGTGAAGCCTCTTCCACCACATAGGGCTCAGGGCTGACAAAGCCCACTCCCTACCTTTCCCAGGCTGGACACAAGGTCAACCATGAGAAAACAGAAAAACAAGGAGAAGAGAGTCTGTAGAGACAAATTGGGAGGGTACAGGGGGACAATTTAGGATTTGCTTCTGCCCATGGGACACAGGCTGGGAATAAAAATGTTTTCCTGACTCTTCTCTGAAAGCCAAATAGACTCCACCTAAAACCCTATTGACAATGATGCAGGGATCCACTTACCAAAGACTTTGATCCTCTTGAATGCAGAACGTTCTCTGCCTGTGGCTGAGTTACGAGCAGAGCAACCATAGAGCCCGCTATGCTCTGTAGTAATTTGGGGGATAGAGAGTTTTTGTCCTGATTGCAGAAATTTCCCATCAATCGTCCAAGAATACTCTGCTGGTGGGTTAGAGTCAGCGAAGCAGGACAACTGGAGGGTTTTTCCTGAACGGTAATAGGTCAATGGAGAGAAAATCCTGGGGACTTGTGGACCATCTGGAGTAAAGAGAACAAAGCCGAGGGAAGGGGATGCTCCTGATCTCTTAAAGGGACACTGTGTCCCTCTGAGTCAAGACACACCCTCAAGGCCCAGCCAAACCCCTTCTGTCTTCACTGAGACGAGGCCTGAGGTATTCACCTGTTTCTCCCATCACAGGCCATAGATGTCAAGTCTCCCATGACAAAAGCATCCCCTCCCATTGTATTGTTGGTTGAGGCTGTGCCTACCCAGATTTTCCCAGGGCAGGGAGTCATGGCCAGCTCAGGTGTTCAGAAATAAAAGTGTCTGTACTTGGACCTGAGAGAGACTGAGATGCCTGGCCTCTGGTCATTTGGATTTTATCTGGTGGCCTGGCCCACAGAGGAACCAAAGATACAAGGGACATCCAGGGGGACTGGGTCACTGGGGATGCTACCAACTTGGTCCCATATTTCACATTCATAGGGTCCTGTGTCATTTCCTGTGACATTGGCTAGAATGAGGATCCTGTTTTTACCGGGTTGCTTTAGCCTGGGACTGACTGGGAGGCTCTGACCATTTACCCTCCACAAGTAGGTGTAGCCCTGAGTCTTAGGTTCACATGTTAAGGCTACAACATTCTTATTCTCCATGGGGTTGAAGTTTTTGCTGGTGATGTAAGGCTTGGGCAGCTCTGCTGTGTGGATAACAGAGAGAAGTTTGTCCTGTGTGACAGCTTTGATTCCTCCACAGGCATCCTTCAATCACAGTTGGCATCTCCCACCTCTAAGCCCACCCGCGTCCTTGAGAGTCAATAGCTGTTGCGTGTGTCACAAGACAGATGCATGATGATCTAAGGGCTCAAAGACTGTGAGGCCGCCTGCTCTGTCTTACGGAAGCACAGACTTTCTCAATTGTGAATTGATCAGCAGTGTTGGGTCATGGACAGACACGTCAGTGGGAGTCACAGCCCCTGGTGCCCCTCCCAGTCCCTCTCTAATCAGCTGTCTGGCTGGCTCACCTTGGGTTCCTTACCTGGAATGTGCAACTGCTGGGCCCCTTTCAAATTCCATCCTACTTTGCCCCCCTAGATGTGATTTCTCTGCAGCTTCCATTGCCAAGGACATTCTAGAGTTGAGTAATAATGGGACTTCCCATTGTCCTGAAACTCTGAAGATACTGAACAGCCTGGCCTGGGACTGGATGTTTCAGCAGAAAGAAGACAGGGTAGACCAGAGTCAAGTCTGGAGGTCAGTTCAGTCATCAGGCAGTGGAGGCACGAGGTGGTGCAGTGTTTTTGCAGGTGTTTCATGATGACTTACTTGAGCCAGTGACCTCCAAAGACAGAGCAGAGTGCAAGCAATGATGTAGAAAGAGTGAAGGGGACAGGCAGGAGCTGGTGGCTTTAGAACAGAACCATGTTCCCTGTTCTGGGTTCTTTAAGTTTCCTCTCCTTCTGCAGAGGGCAGGTGAGGACTATGTGGATCTTTCCAGAAATACATGTGGAGATTTGAAAATGCAGAGCTGACTGGTGGAAAGGGTGGGAATGAACTGCTGGAAATTTGGTCCTCATGGACCATGTGTGTTTCATGGCTATGAGACAAATTCGGGGAGAATTTTTGCAAATATTTTCTTTCACTGGACACTCTGCTCTCTGATTCCATGGGTTTGACTACTCTAGGGACCTCATGTAAGTGGATTCCAGAGTGAATCTGAGAAGAAACTGCTGGTTGCCAGGAGCTGGGAGTGGGGAGAATCAGAAGTTGTTCATGTGTGTGCAGTTTCAGTTATGCAAGATGGGGAGGTTCTAGAGATCTGCTGTACAGCTCGATGCCTATAGTTCACACAGACTGAGTATTTCTTATACATAAGACTTACAACAAAAAGTGTTTTGGATTTCTGACATTTTTTCATTCTGAACTATTTGTCATATACTTACTGGTTTAGCTTCCCAAATCTGAAAGATTCAAAATCTGAAATGCTCCAGTGAGCATTTCTTTTCAGCATCAGATTAGTATGCCAAAGTGGGAGGTGGCAGGCCAAATACATTCCTGCCCTTTTATTTTTTTCTCTCACCATGTTTCTAGCTTGGTGATTAGTTTTTGCTCAATTCCATACTGGCCATGCTGCGCTTGTATATTTTTGAAGTCTTTGGGATGTGAGAGAAGCTGATTGCTATTTTCTATGTCATCAAAATTTTCCACCTTTTCATGGTTGCATCTTTTTCTCAGTGTCTCTGTTGTGGCAGTCATTAATAAGAGCTTGTCAGGTCAGATTTAGGACAGATTTTTGTAATTCTGCAAGAAATGTTACTGGGATTCTGGTAGTGGTTGCATTGAATCTGCAGCTCACTTTGGGTAGCATTGTCTTCCTAACTATATTGATTCTTCCAATCCGTGAGAATGAAATGTCTTTCCACATATTGATGTCGTCTTTAGTTTCTTTCAGTAATGTTTTGGAGTTTTCAGGGTATAACCCTTTGACCTTTTTGGTTAAACTTATTCCAAAATATTTTATTGCTTTTGATGTTAATGTGAATTGAAATTCTTTTCTTAATTTCCTTTCAGATTGTTCACTGTTGCTGTATAGTCTAAAGAATAAACTAGAAAGAGTGAAGGGGACAGGCAAAAGCTGGTGTTTTTGAAGCAGAAACATATTCCCTGTCCTGGGTTTTTGATTTTCCCTCTCCCTTAGCAGAGGGCAGGTGGCTCTTCCCTGATAGCCAGATAGACTTCACTGGAAAACATGTTGCCAAAGCTCCAGGGATCCACTAACCAGGGACTATGATCCTCTTGATTATGAGATTTGTTCCACCAGTGGCTGAGTTATGGATGAAACAGACATAGACCCCTGTATATGTTTTAGTGATTGGGGGGATAAAGAACACTTGTGCTGATTGCTGGAACTTCCCATCAATCAGCCAAGAATGCTCTGCCAGTGGGTGAGAGTCTGGGAGGCAGGAGAGCTTGGGGACTTCCCCTGTGTGCTAATAGGTGTATGAGGAAGAAATAGTGGGGCATCCAGACCATCTGGAGCAAAGAGAATAAAGTCACAGCTGATGTTGTGAGAGGGAAGGGAAAATCCTGGTCTGTGGAAGGGCCACAGTGACCCTGTGAGCTAAGTCACAACACTGAAGTCCCAGCCAAATCCCTGCTGTGTTCACTGATCTGGAGCCTGAGACATTGACCTGTTTCTCCCATCATAAGCTGTGGACCCTGAGTTTCCCGTGACAGGAGCAGCCTCTTCTCTCCAATTGTTGGTCAAACCTAAGCCTACTCTCAGTAGTCATGGCCAGCTTTGATGTCCAGGGGTAAAGGTCTCTGTACTTGCACCTGAGAGGGATTGAGAGGCCTGGCCTCTGGCCATGTGTATTTGGGATGGCAGCCTGGCTCACAGAGGAAGAGAAGATACTCACAGATGAGATTCAGGGTGACTGGGTCACTCCGGCTGGAACTCACTGGGCTCTTCATTTCACATTCATAGGGTCCTGCAGTATTTTTTCTGACACCATATAGAGTGAGGGTCCTGTTGTTCTCGGACAGCTGCAACTTGCGACTGATAGGGAGGCTCTGACCATTTATCCACCACAGGTAGCTTGCATCCTCAGTGTCAGGATCACAGGATAAGATCACAGTCTCCGTGCCCTCCCTGGGGTTTAAGTTGCTGCTGGATATGTAGGGCTTGGGAGTCTCCACTGTGCAGATAACAGAGAGAAGATTGCCCTGTGTGGCACCTTTCATTCCTCCAAAGACATTTTTCAATCAGAGATGGCATTTCCCACTTCTTAGCCGAACCAAGTCCTTAAAAGCCCATGGCAGGTGTGTGTGTTACAAGACAGATGCATGGCAATCTGAGGGCTCAGAGATTGTGAGGCTTCCTTCTGTATGTGGGAGAAGCACACTCTTTCTCAAGTGTGAATTGAGCAGCAGCATTGGGTCATAGAAAGATATGGGACCAGCAGTCACAGCCCCTGGTGCCTCTCTGAGTCCTTCTGTCTCTAACTGCCTGCCTGGTCCACCCTGTGGTCCTCACCTGGAGCATGCAGTGCTGGAATCTTCCTAGTTTCAGTCTTACTTTGCCCCCCAAGGTATGTTTTCTCTGCAGCTTCCCTTTCAAGGACATCCTAGAGATGGATAATTGAACTTCCCATTGTCCTTAAACTCTTTGGGTACTGGGAAGCCTGGCCTGGGACTGGGCACAGCAGCAGAAATAACACAGGGGAGACCAGAGTCAAGCCTGGAGGTCAGTTCAGTCATCAGGCAGTGGAGCCACAAGGTGGGGCAGTTTTCCCAGCTGTCTTATAATGACTGACTTGAACCAGTGACCTCCAAAGATAGAGCAGAGTCCAAGGAATGACCTACAAAGATTGAAGGGGACAAGCAAGAGCTGATAGCTTTGGACCAAGACCATGTTCCCTGTTCTGTGTCCATGATGTTCCCTTCCCCCTGTAGAAGGCAGGTGAGGATCATGTGGATCTTTCTAGAAATACATGTGGATGCTTGCAAATGCAAAACTGACTGATGGAAAGGGCGAATATGAACTGATGATGGAAGTCTAGCCCTCATGGACCATTTGTGTTTGGTGGCTATTAGACCAATATTTGGGAAGAAGTCTTGCAGATACTTTCTCTCATTAGATATTCTACTCTCTGATTGTATGAGTTTGACTACTCTATGCATCTCATCTCAGTGGATTCCAGAGTGAGTCAGAGAGTAGAATAGTGGTTTCCAGGAGCTGGGTTTGGGAAAATAGGGCATTTTTCCGGGGGGGGTGCGCTTTCAGTTATGCAGGATGAGGAGAATCTAGACATCTCCTATATAGCTTCATGCCTATAGTTCATGCAAAGTGTTCCTTATGCAAAAAGCTTACAACCAGGTGTTTTGGATTGCTAACTTTTTTTTTATTTTGGACCATTTGCAGTAGATGTACTGGGTTAGCATCCCAAATCTGAAAAATTTAAAATCCAAAATGCTCCTGTGAGCACTTCTTTTTAGCATCACATCAGTGGTCAGAAGTGTTGGATTGGGGAGCATTTCAGATTTTGGATTTCCAGATTTAGGATGCTCAATTTGTAATACTGTAATTTTCCCATAAAAAGTTGTCAGGAGTTTAGACGTCATGTTATGTTCTGATCTAGTAACAAAACAAAACAAAATTTGGAGGAGACATTAAAATGTTGTCATAAGGGGAAGTTTTTACTGATGGTCCAAACATCCAAGATCAATTGCTGGTAGTAGTATATGTCTTGATACCCAATTAAGGTTTAGATGTGGGGTGAATTCCAGCAGGATCACCTTATGCTCAAAGAAAGATGCCATACGTGACTTGAAATTAGCAAGTCCTTAAGTAGAGAAAGTCCCGTTAAAAGGACGGAACTGGTCAGTGTGTCAAGTGCATAAAGGAAGGAATGATGCAGAATTAAAAGAAGTGATTTGTGTCATGATGGTAAATATAGAAAGAACTCCGTTTCTAATTTCTCTGCAGAGTTAGGAAAAATGGGGAGGAGCCCAAAACAGGTATGTGAAATGCTTTCTTCATTTTCTCTTAACCTCAAGAAATACAACTAGAGTTTAAGTTTGTGTGAATTAGGAAGAGTCTAAGTGATACGCCAATGGCTCATGTGTCCCCCACACGAAGAAAACAACTGTATGCGGCACAGGCAGTAAAACCATCAGACAGCACCCCCTGGCCACCTCCAACAGGTCCCTGAAACTACTAGTATTCCCATTACATGTATGTTACAGCCTCGGTAATCATCCCACAACTACAAAATTTAAAAAATTGCTCTTGTCAATGCAAAATATTAAATATGAAGTAGAATATGTTGTTCCACTTTTTTCCCCCACTCTTTTTGAACTTTCCTGTTTCAATGCGGAAGTTTCTATTGACACATCCTCAAGCTAGGGATTCTTTCCTCAGCTGTGTGCAGTCTACCAGTAAGCATCAAAAGCATTCTTCATTTCTCTAACAGCATTTTTTTTTTTTTCTGAGACAGAGTCTCACTTTGTTGCCCAGGCTAGAGTGCACTGGCACGATCTTGGCTCACTGCAAGCTACACCTCCCGGGTTCATGCCATCCTCCTACCTCAGCCTCCCGTGTAGCTGGGACTACAGGTGCCCGCCACCACGCCCGGCTAATTTGTTGTATTTTTAGTAGAGATGGGGTTTCACCATGTTTGCCAGGATGGTCTCGATCCCCTGACCTCGTGATCCACCCGCCTCAGATTCCCAAAATGCCGGGATTACAGGCGTGAGCCACTGTGCCTGCCCATCTCTGAGGGATTTTAACGAGTTGTTGACCTTTGAGTTTGTTCAGCTGTTTACTTACTGTTAGAACCGAGTGACAAATTTCAAGCTTGTTGTATGCCTGACAGGAAACCAGAAGTCTCTAGAAACTGACTGGGAATGTAAGCTCCATAGTAGGTTGAGGATGGAGTCATGAGTGAAATGGGTGAAATCAGCCCATGGGCTTTGGAGACTGCAGCCCTGTCCAGCCTCTGACACCCTGGTGAGTCAGTGCAAAGATTCCAACAGTGACAGCAAACTAGCATGGCTGACTCCATCTGGCATCTAGTCTCAGGCTGGCTGTCCTCACTCATTCCTGGACATAGGCCAGGCTAACCATGGGAGGAATTTAGTTGATGGTTTAACTTTGAAGAAACAATGATAATAGTTCCTCCATAACACTAATACCCTTCTTTTGCCCAGAGATTGCCTTTGTAAAACTGGTGAAAGACCATGAGAGTAAGATTATAGGAGGGAACTGAATTCTGCTAAAATGAAGGCACAGTTTCTATAACCACTTACTGCTCAAATGTCATTTGGCCAGAGTTTACAAAATTTGTAACTAATTGCTCCTATAGATAACATCACTATTGTAGAACTGAGATTGGTCTTTTGAGATGTTTCTCATTCTTTGCATTCTGGTAACCAGATGACCTCATCCATACCCTTGACTAATGGCTCAGCCAGTCACGTGGTCCCTGCCTAGAGTCAGATTCAAGCACAAACAGATCATTTCCCTCCGCACGCATGATTCCATCCCCAAACAATCAGCAGTACCCATTTTATAGTCCTGTGCCCCTGAAACTATCCTTGAAAATCTCTAACCTCTGATCCACTAGTGAGGTTGATTTGAGTAATAATAATCCTCCATCCTCCTGTTTGGCAGACTTGGACTCATTAAAATCTTTCTTTACTACAAATCACTATTGGGATAAATTGGTTTTGCTTGTGCCGGAGGCCAGAAGAACTTGTCTGGAAATTATAAGAGTGGATGGAGGAGCTGCCTATCCCTGTCCCATGGTCTTGTCCACAGAACAGCCTCAGGGACAGAGCCCTGGATGGGGATACAGTGAAAGCTCATTCTCTTAGTGACCTGGGGACATTGGCTCAAAATGAAGCCTGGCAGGAGTGGAAACTCCAGGTGATTTTTGTGCCTTTCCTGGGAGGTGGGCCAGGCCACAGTGTTAACAGGAAGGGAACAGAACAGTAAGGCTAATTAGAGGAAGTGTCTGGGGAAGGCCTAGACGTGGAGGAAGAAGCTGTGCAGGACAGGGCTTGCCAGTTAGAATGAAGTGGGAGGAAGTTGAGAGACACAGAGAAGCAGAGAGAGACAGAGGCAGCACGGCAGTGAACAGTGGGGCCTACAGTGACTTCAGAGACCCCAGGGACCAGGTGCCCACATTTCCACAGTCCAGTACCAGGAAGCCCTGAAAACCCTACAGGGGCCAAAGAGCTTCAGAGTTACACATGAGGTGGGATGCCTTTAGGGACAAGAGGTAGTGGGGGGATGAAACATGGGTGTCAGCCTCTGATGGACAAGGGACAGGTGTGGCTAGAACTTCCTAAGTTTCTGCATCCAAGATCCAGTCTCTAAAGAGGTTATGGATCATTTTTTTCTTCATTCAATTCCTTCATTGGCTATGTGAGAGCACCTGAGTGTGTGTCTCTCACTGGTCCTGTGCTGGTGCAGGGTGTGAGTGGGGAACGAAAACAAGGTCCTCTCTTTTATCCTGTCATGCCAATGACATGGACACTTTGGGAAACACAGAATTTCAGGTTCAGTGATAGGGGTTAAGATCTGAGCGGGGGGATGCCTGGATATTTTTTGCACTGACTCTGACAATTGAGGCAGGTGATTTAGTTCTGGAGTACAGACTAATCAGCTGACCATTTGCTCTCACTCCTATGAGTTTTGGATGCCTAAGAAGAGAGGATTTGAGCCAAAAAATGACTATGGGGTCCTTGTAATCGAATAAGCCCTCACTTCTGCTGGAGCAGAGGATGGCCCTGTGGCTGCAGACAGACCTCATGTGACCCTGATCTGCCTTTTGTGTTTGTGTGACTCTGGTTCAGTGACTGTGCCTTCCTGTGCCTCAGTTTTCACTCAGTCAAATAAGCTAAATGGCAAATGGACTGTGGCTTTTCATGCTATCTGTGAATAAATTGTAAATTCTCCACAGTCACCTGACCTAATGCTTGGCACAGTGGAGGTGTTCACACAAACAGCATTTATTATTATTCACTTCCATGGGAGAACAGCTTTAGGTCAGATCCCTGTGGACAAGCTGCTGCCAGGTACATTTTCTCTCTTCTGTTTCTGCTTCGGGGACATTATATTTTCTATGGAGTGTCCTAAACCTCACAAGGCAGTTGGCTGATGGCCTACAAAGCTTGTCTTTCTGTCCTCTCCACTCTGAGTCTCCGGTGAAGAAAGCTCTGTCCTTGCCTAGATGAGGCTCTGAGGGCTGAGCCCTGGCTGGTGAGCAGCTCCAGGAGACACAGTCCTCAGACAGCTGGTGAATCCCCGGTCCCAGTAAGCCCTGCCACAACCCAGCCCTGGCAGAGGCTCCTCAGCTTTATCTGGAGTAAGGATTTAGGGACAGGGGTCTGAAGTTGAGGCTTCTTGGGGTGAACTTCTCTGAGAGTATCTCAGGGGGCCTCTTAGCAAAGCCCTGCTCAGTTCTCCAGGGTCTTTCTCAGGGTCAAGTTTATGAAAAGGGCATGAGGTGCTTGGCTGAGACTGATCTCCTCCTGCTGAGCACCCCCCATCAGACTGTCCTTCCTGTGCAGCAAGTGTCTGCAGGGTCTGGAGGCAGGAAAGGAATTCTGATCTGCTGAAGTTTGTCTCCTCTGTGTGTGTCCTGCACTAAATGCCAAAACCCCAACATGGGACATAATGCAGAGTGGGACACAGGCACAGTCCAGGCCTGATCATCCTGTGTGTGCAAAGTAGAAGTGACTCCCACCCCCCAACACCCAGGGATCATGTGGAATCACTCACGGTATAAGGTGAAGTGTCCAGTTACTCCTTTAGTCTCATCACCTCGCTTTATGATTTTTATGGTGTAGGATCCTATGTCCTGCTTGGTGACATTTGGGATCAGCAGGGATGCATTGGAATATATTTTTTCTCGTCCACTGTATGCAGGCCCAAATATAATTGTTTCATTGTCGATTGTATATGCTGTAATGTAATGGCGGAGGTCCATTATTTGCCCTTTGTACCAGATGTAGCCAACAACATTCTGGGGCAAATTGTGGACAAGTAGAAGAACATCCTTCCCCTCAGAGACTTTGGTTGGCTGAGCTTCAGTCGTGACTTGAGCAGTGGTGGGCGCGTTCCAGAAGATTAAAAGTGATGCTAGGAGGTGGAGAGAGCATCAGTCAATATTGAGACCTATGTATTGGGGTGAAAAGATGGGGCCCTGGGTCCTGAGACGATCTCTTCAATCTTCAGCCTTGAAGACATACACACAAAAACACACACACATACACACACCCCTGTTTTGTGTGTGTGTGATTGTGTGTTTGTGTGCTACTGTCCTACTGGGTCAAGGTCAGCGGCACGACCCCCATTCCTTCAACCCTTCTGAACTCGGCATTTTTCTCCTTGGAATCCTCTTCCCCAGGGGTCTGCATGGCTCCCTCCACACTGCCCTCAGGTCCTGTTCACATCAGGGCATCATTAGACTACTTTCCTGACACCTCCTTCAGAGACCCTGGGTCTTCCATTTCTGACCTTTCTGTGCTCTGCTCCCTCCAGAGCTCTTGTCAACACCTGACCTCACATTCCAGATCATTTTGCATGTCTGTCTTCCTGCCCAGGAGAGCATGAGCTCCATGAGGACAGGGACGTTTGTGATCTTGTTTGTACCCCAGTGCCTGGGACAGGCTGCAGACTCCTGTGAATGTGAGAGTTCCAAGGACCTTCCATGCCCGGGGTATTTTTTTTTTTCTTTACCCAATGGTTGAGGTTTTTTGCTGAAGACAGTGTTTCATGCCCTGCTTATATTTTCATTTGAAGTGTCATCTGATAATAGTTATTATTATCATTTTCCAAAATGTAGTGGCCAGTGATGATTAACCAGGAAAAGAGAACACTTGAGATTTTCCTACCTCTTACCAATTCCAGTTCAATGTGATTTTCCTGTTTTGACACCTGTTCCTCACTGGTATATTTTCCCCTATCCAGGCTCCAACAGAGCCCTCTTTCCTCTTTTTTTTTTTTTTTTTTTTTTTTTGAGACGGAGTCTCATACTGTCGCCCAGGCTGGCGTGCTGTGGCGTAATCTCGGCTCACTGCAACGTCTGCCTCCCGGGTTCATGCAATTCTTCTGTCTCAGCCTCCCAAGTAGCTAGGATTACAGGAGCACACCACCACACCTGGTTAATTTTTTGTATTTTTAGTAGAGACGGGGCTTCACTGTGTTGACCAGACTGGTGTTGATCTCCTAAACTCATGATCCACACACCTCAGCCTCCCAAAGTGCTGACTTTTATTTTTTAGAACCCCATCCTCTCCAGGAAACCCCATCCAATCATTCTATTTCCTCCTCCTGTCCTCTCACAGGAAGTTCTCTCCTCACCTGTGAGCAGGAGCTCCTTCCAAGTGATGTGCAGTGTGCAGGGAGGCGCTGAGAGGGGCACCATGGCCTGTGCTGCCTGTGTGTTCTCCTCTGTGGAGATTATCCTGGGATCCAGAAACTTACTGAGCATGGCTGTCAGCTGTGCTGTCCTTCCTCCTTCTGTGCTGAGCCTCCTCCTGGGGCAGGAGCACTTCTCAGGCTCATGGGTGGGGTCTGTGCCCAGGACACCTCTCTGTCCCCTCCCCTCTCAGTCCTGCCTCCTTGTCCCTCCTTCTCTTTTTCCTTTTGTCTGTGTGTCAGGTCCCCGGGAATTGCGGAGGCCTCTGCCTTTTTCAGCAGTGATTCTGTCACCAAACCTCGGCAGACACTATGTGCAGAAACACAAACACACACACAAAAGAGACACACACAGACACACACAATCACACACATACCCTGTAGGTTGGCCAGCACAGTTCTGGGCCTCAGCCTCCTGCTGTCCCCATGGCTCTGGGTCGGGTGCACATTCACGTCCTTTGCCCTCTTTCATCCCCATCTGGCTCTCCCCTTCAGTGCAGGAGGCTGGAGCTGCACCAGATCCCTGTCACAGGGACACCCCATTGTTCTGTGGGTGAGCTGTGTGTCGCCTGGTGACAGGGACCCTTCGTTTCTCTAATTGTGTCTAGTTTGGCTGCAGCTTCCAAGGATGGACATTCAGAACCTGGGCATCCCAGAGGAGACTGTCCTTCCTGGAGGTGTCCAGGGTGAATCTCTCATGCCTCTTGGGAGGAGAGGCCTGTGCTGGTTGCTCAGTGGGGTCTGTGAGTCCCACGGTCAAAGGGACAGTTCTCAGTCACTCTATTGCTCCCTGGGGTCTGGTGCCTGAGCTGGGGCTCAGGGTTTCTCATTTCTTCCTGACCATCTTTGGTGTCCTCTCTTCTCTGCCCAGCTGATTGTCCTGTGATTACCACACCTTCCCCGTGGTGGTGCAGGAGGAAGTGGGGAGTTACCCAGGAACCCCATGGTACATGGCTCGTTGAGACACAGGAAGGAGAGCCTGGGACAGAGCAGGGGTTCAGAGCTGGAGAGATTCATCCCGACTTACTCCGTGGTCGTGATGGACTCAGCCCTCCATGTGCTGACATACCCAGGGGTCTGTCCTGTGGGTTTTGACATAGCCAAGCTGCTCTCTGTAGAGGAGGAACAGGCAGTCGTCAGAGAATCTGTTTGGAGGGATGTTGCTCACCCAGGAGAGGGTGGGTGGGTGTGAGTTGTGTTCTGGAACAAAGAGCAATAATACCCCCTTCCCCCGGCAGGGACACAGGAGAGGTCTGTCTTCCCAAGGGACAGCCGCGGGTAGGTGTCCACATCCTGGATCTTGCCTGTATGTGACCATCACACATGCTCTGAGCCCCACGGGGTGCAGCGGGCAGGCAGGTCACAGGGTGCCTGACTGATTCCCGGGATGTTGTGGGCCCTCAGGCAGCCGCTGTTCTGTGTCAGCGCTAGGCTTGGCCTGGGATGCCCCAGAGAACAGGACAGATGAAGCAGGGGCAAAGGTTTAGGAGCAGTGACAGAAAGAGTTGATGAGGATGGAGGGAGGTCACCAGGGGAAAGCACGCAGTGTGGCGTCGCGTGCACCAGCGCTCCCCTGGGAAATATCATTTTAACTGAGCCCAGGGAAGGAGCAGGTGTGTGGGGCAGGAGCTGCCTGCAGAGGGAGTGTTGTTAGGTTGGCGGCCGCCAGGTCAGGGAGGAGCTGACACAGTCCGTGTGGGGAGCATGGAGGATGTTGAGGATTCGGGCCAGGTGACCCTGGTGAGGGTGGACCCTGCTTGGCTATGGGTTCTGCTGAGGGAGGTCTGCATTCCCTGGGAAGGCTTCAGGCTGGAGGGACTCTGCCGCCCTCTGGTGGACTGGAAGGGAAGTGTGGTTGGCCGAAGTCCCAGGCCAGGCTGCGTGTTTTATTCCACAAGGATCTGCACATTTCACGCGAGGTCACACATATGTTACAGCTCCATCGCCTTCCAGCCCCGTGAGTCCCAGTCTCTGTGGCTCTACGTTCACTGTTCTCCCTCTTTCACGATCGGATGTCCTGAACGCAGATTTTTGTCACCTGTGAGTTTGTGTGCAGTAGGCGACACTGTGTATACTCTGGGGGCAGTGATGTCTGGGGCTGAGCACTGCATATGGGCTTGGGAGCAGAAGAGGGAGCAGCAGGGCGGGAGGATCAGTGCCAGGGGAGCAGGGACAAGTCATTTTCATTTTCTCACTCCCAGGGACCAGAACCCAACATTCTGACTCTAGGGCGAAGTACCACACCCTGCTGGTGTCCCTGGATGTCATGAGTGCTCATAGTGTCACGTTGCCTTGGCATTCATTTTTTAAGGTGTAAATTTATTTGCCTCACATCAGAGGCAGGCCTTGCTCACCATGGTAGTTTTCAATACTGTATCTGGTTCAAGTTTCTCCAGTTCGTCGCCAGAGATAAAATCTTAGAGGTATCTCTCCTGCTTGGTGTGCTGGGCTCCTCTCTCTCCATGTACTTTCTTTAAACTGATAATTCTGACATTTGCCCTCACATTTAAAGTGACCGCTTCTCAGTCACAGCATGATCTCCTTGTCCCAGTGTTTGCTGCTCGCTTTAAACACATCCATTAAAGCTCCCTGCTGGAAACCTGTCAGATAACACCTGGACTTACTAAAGTCTTTGGCTTGCCTGTTCTTGTCTCCTCCCTGCCTGGGCTTGCTGACCTCTCTATCTGTGGTCTCCAGGTGTGCCGAGTGCTCCCCAGTGTCTGTAAGTAGTAAAAACACTTACACTTTCACGTTGTGGTTGTATCACTATAGCCTCACATGCCATCCAGGGCCTGACATCGAGGCTGCCCTATGGGACCTGTGCTGGTTGAGCCCCTGCTGGAGCTCTTGTTTTGGGACCTCTGGTTCTTCTGGGGACAGGAGCTTCGAGCTAACTTGATTGAAAAACTGATAAGTTTCATGGAAAACACTGGGTCAGATGATGTATTCATGGACTTCAGCTGCCATAACCAACACCTTAGCCTTGGTGAATTAAATAAGAGAAATGGATTTTTCACAGTTCTGTGAATAATGTGCTATTTTAGCCACTTTAAAATGTCCACTCAAGTGGAATTACCACATACACAGTGTTAAGTTACCATCACCACTATTTTTCCTAGAAAACTTTATCTTTTTAAACTGAAACTTTGTATCTTTGAAACAATAACTCCCTGTATTTTCCACCCTAGACCTTGATCATCTCTACTCTGTCTCTATGAATCTGCCTATTCTTGATGTTTCATACAGATGGAATTTTATGTATATATGTTATTTAGTTTCTGACATATTTCATTTAGCATAATGTTTCCAAAGTCGATGCATGTTCCAGTGTATGTCAGAGCTTCATTCCTCTTTATGGCAGATTAACATTCTCTTGTATGTGTGACCACATTTGTTTATTCATGTGTTGATGAACACTTGGATTGTTTTCATGTTTTATCTTTTGTGAGTAATGCTGCGATCAGCATTCCCATGCGAGTACCTGTTTGAGTCCCTGGTTTCAATTCTTTGGGTATATAGCTAGGAATGGATGCTGTTTCATATGAGAATTCTATGATTAGCTTCTTGAGGAACAGCACAACTGTTTCTCCTAGTTGCTGTACGTTTTTATAATCTCACCAGCAATGTATGAGGAATCCAAATTCTACATAAGGCTTTCACTTGTTATTTAACATTTGAAAAGAATGGTAGCCATATTTGTAGGTGTAGTGTGAGATCTCATTGTGGCTTTGACTTTGTATTTTCCTAATTCCTAATGATGTTGAGTTTTTTTCATGTCCCTCTTGATGATTTACATATCTTCTTTGAAGAAATGTCTATTTGAGTCCTTTGCCCATTTATATAAATTGGTGGTTTGCCTTTTTGTTATCGAGTTATAGGAGTTCTTTATATATTCTGGGCATGAAACCATTGTCTATGTGATTTGCAACTATTATGTGTCATTCTGTGTTTGGTCTTTTTATTTTCTTGATAATATCCTTTGATGCATAAAAGGCTTGCATCTTCAGCCCAGTTTATCTATTTTTCCTTTTTGTTTCTCATGCATTTGGGTCATACCTGAGAATCTATTGCACATTTGAGGTCATTAAGTTTTACCCCATGTCTGTTTCTAAGATGTTTTTATGGTTATATATCTTATAATTAACTCACTGATCCATTTTTAGATAATTGTTTGATATGGTTGGAAGCATAGTTCTCTAAGTTTATTCTTTTGCATGTGGTTATCTAGTTGTTTCTGCACCGTTATTTGAGAGGATGATTGTTCCTTCATTAAATTATCTTGACACCCTTATGCAGGAGCAATGAACTATAAGGGTGAGAGTTTATTTCTGGACTCTCAATTCTATCCCTTTGGTCACTATTTGTGTTTTTATGCCAGCAGCTTCTGTTTTTAGTACTTGTAATGTTTTGTGAAATTTCAAATAAGAAAGTTCAAGTTCTGCAATTTATTTTTGCAAAATTGTTTTGGCTTTTTCAAGGGTACTTTTTTAAAAGCAAGGAGGCCAATGTTTTGCAATTGGAAAGCTTTTCTGTCATCTTTCGGAGGGGAATTTTGCAGTCTAGGGATCTTTTCAGGAACTTTATCACAATTAGGTAAATTATCTCCACTTCCTTTGCTGAGGTACTGTGTTAAAATGTGTGTTGCCTCCCGTGGAGGAATTGAGAGACGCTGGAAGCACTTGCCTATGTGGTGAGGGACACTGAGCTCCTTAATGAGGGGCACAAAAGACATTGCTTTGGGACACAATGTTGTCAGGGGAGCTGTGTGCATCTCTACTTCTTTATTTTCTTGTACAGTTTAGATCTCTGCTGCATATACTAGATATTGAAATCTTTGTTCATTCTCTTGGCTCTGGTTTGGCTGACCT
The DNA here is from genome assembly GCF_007565055.1 of Rhinopithecus roxellana. NCBI lineage: Eukaryota > Metazoa > Chordata > Mammalia > Primates > Cercopithecidae > Rhinopithecus > Rhinopithecus roxellana. Next base: position 33,249,856 of record NC_044560.1, read on the forward strand.
GTCAGCTGGAGCTGGAGGACAAGCCTGGAAGGGGAGTGACCCCCATGGGAAAGAGCAGGGCTCAGCAGAGTGAAAGCAGCTGGGACCCAGAGAAGCCAGTGAGGTCTGACTCTTAGAAGCCAAAGACCAGCAGGTGGGTGTCCTCAGGGTCAAATGGACTGCACTGGTACCCATTCCAGTGGACTGGAGAAAGGTAAGAGGCTTTGGATATTCCATTTTCTCTCTCAGCTCTTCAGCAGGAAATTTGGGCCCTGGGCTGATACTGTCCTGCAGCAAGGGCAGGGTGGACAGCAATGGCTGTATATCAGGCCTAAGTCCATGTCATCCTCTCAGGCATTGGCACTGAAGATGGAGAATTTTGTTCAGAGGCCCAGCCTGGGCACATGGGAGGAACGATATTATTAAAATTAATTTAAGAAAACAGTATGCATGCTTTATTCTTCTAGAATAATTATTAATGTCATGTTTTACAATGTATCTCTTAAAGGAATGGTGAGAATCATCTACATAATGTATGTTTTACATGGTCTTTTCTATAATTGCAGCTTTCACATGTTCTTATAGAATCCATTTCCTTTGGGAACACACAGGCAGTATCTCTGTGTTGAGTTCTACTGGGAAATTTTTATGCAGGGTGGAGAGAGTCACATTTCCTAATGAGAGATGGAAAGCATCTGATTACCAGAAAGCGTGTCCAAATTCTGCTGGTATGATCATGGTGCTGCAGGTGAAGGTTAGTTTAAGGAGGATTCAGGCAAAGCAATTTTGAAAGTCTTTATCATTGTTTTTGTTTGTTTATTTGTTTTTTGTTTTTTACAAAACCATGGGCAGAAGCCACCACCTGGACCCACCACATGTTGGAATGCATGAGGGACAGAAATGGAGCTCAGTAAATTGAGAATGAAATCCAGGAGTGGGGAAGAGGTTTGAGAGGTCAACGGGTGTGAGAGGTGAATGGGTGAATGATGAGAATGTTCAAAACATCTTCTTTCTCCGTAATAAGAGAGCATTTAGGTCCCTAGGTCACACAGTATCCAGGTCAGGGGGAGCAGAATGTTTTCAGCTCTCCTGACCAAAAGTGAGACTCCAGCAGTGTCCAGTTACCTCATCCAGTTTGGGATTTATTTCTATTTTAAAAATGATCCAACAGTATACAATTTTGAAAATATACAAAAATCTCTATACTACCATTCATAGATAGACAAGATGGCCCTAAGATGATGAGGGAATCAGAATGGGGTTTGGGTTTACATTGTGTATTTTTTTCTCCCAATATCTACAGAATTCCCTACATCAATTTTTTAATGTAACCTAGTGGGTGTCATTCCCTTTCACAGTTACAGACGTTTCCAGTTCATGGTTAAGACCCTTGGAAAACCCACACCCTTTCTGCTGTGAGGTACAGGCAGGTATGTGGTGTCACCTCTAAACATGCCTTCTGGGGCATCCAATTGCTGATTAAGTGAAAGTCATTTCCATAGATTTTGAAGCCCCCAGTCACGTACCCTCTGCTTGCTCAATCAATCATGACCCTCTCACATGCACCCCCTTAGAGTTGTGAGCCCTTAAAAGGGACAGGAATTGTTACTCAGGGAGCTCGGCTCTTGAGACTGAAGTCTTGCTGATGCCCCCAGCCGAATAAATCCCTTCCTTCTGTAACTCGGTGTCTGAGGAGTTTTGTCTGCCGCTCATCCTGCTACATATCTTGGTTCCCTGACCGGGAAGCAAGGTGAATGGTGGATGGTGTAGGCAGCTCCTTAGGTGGCTTAAGCCTGCCCTGTGGAACATGCCTGCGGAGGACTCCGACCAGCCCGTTCCACACGGATCCTGAGAGCTCTCCTGGGTAGGCATTTGCCCTGGTGGGATGCCTTGTCAGAGCAGTGTGTGGCAGGCCCCCAAGGAGGATCAACGCAGTCGCTAAACACCTGAAAGGAAGGGGCACTTGGAGTCTGGACATCTAAAACTTGTTAAGACTATTTTTGAAACTTGCCCACTCCATTTGAGTGGAAGCGTGGCCTGATCACCCGTGGTGTGCCTTTATTGGCACTTTGGTTTTGGTTTTGATTTGGTTTGAATTGCTTGACAGGACCAGTCTTGGGAACTTGCCCACTCCATTTGAGTGGAAGCCTGGCCTCATCACCCATGGCCTGCCTTTATCGGCCCTTTGTTTTTGGTTTTGGTTTTGACTTGGTTTGAATTGCTTGACAGGACTGGTCTTGGGAACTTGCCCACTCCATTTGAGTGGAAGCGTGGCCTGATCACCCACGGTGTGCCTGTACCAACACTTTGGCTTTTGTTTTTGATTTGACTTGTATTGCTTGACACTTTGGTTTGATTTTGACCTGGCTTGGATTTCTGGATACTCAGATTTTGGTTTTGATTTTGATTTGGTGTAAACTACAAAAGTGTGTGTGCCCATTTTACCCATTTTTTGTTTTGTGGTGTGCGTGTGTTGTGAGCATGGTGTTTTGCCTAGAGGAAACATGGGTGAGGCACAAAGTAAGCCCACCGCACTAGGAATCATGTTGAAACATTTCAAAAAAAAAGGATTTAAGGGAGACTGTGGAGTACTCTGACACCAGGAAAACTTAAAACTTTGTGTAAGATAGACTGGCCAGCATTAGAGGTAGGTTGGCCATTAGAAGGAAGCCTGGACAGGTCCCTTGTTTCAAAGATATGGCACAAAGTAACCTGTAAGCCAGGGAACCCAAACCAGCTTATTTTAGATCCCCCGCCCCCAACACACAGTGGTTGAGAGAAGAGCAGCATAAGCGGCTGGCAGAGGCAAGGAAAGACCAGCAGAGAGAGAGAAAGGAAAGAGACAGAGAGGAAAAGAGGCAAAGAGAGAGAGAGGAAGAGACAGACAAAAAGGGAGTCAAGGAGAGAGAGAGAGAGAGAGAAAGAGAGAGAGAGAGAGAGAGGCAGAGAGAGGAAGAGAGAGAGGCAAAAGGAAAGTCAAAGAGAGAAAGAAAGAAAGAAAGAGAGAGATACATAAGTAGTTACAAAAAAAAGTGTACCCTGTTCCTTTAAAAGCCATCATAGCAATTGTAATTTGGACAAAACAAGGTCTTATTAATAGCAAAGGATAATTAAAATCCCAAACTTACAAGGTTTTCAACAAAAGTAAAGTTTGCTAAAAGTTAACAGTGTGACATGTATTATAGTAACTTCTAATCTTGTGGCCTTAGACGGTCTAGTCCACAGACATAAAAAAAAAAAAAAAAAAAGGTTCACTTTGGAAAGGAATGGTTATCATCTTCAGGAAAAAAAAAAAAAGAAAAAAAGGTGGGGCGGAATTTATATAAAAAGAGTGTTATATGGTAAACTCTTGTTCTCAAATAAATTAACTGGTTGTTTAAAGTAAGAAAGAAATGTTTGTAACAAGTCTGAAAGTGAAGGCATGTAAAAAAAAAATTTTCCTGTAAAAGTCGTGGGAAAAAAAAAAGGAAGGTTATAAAAAAAAGTGTGTTAAGAAAAGAATTTATGCAAAAATATTGTATAATTTAAAAGTAGTCCCCTGAATGTAAAACTGTTAAATAAAAAAAAAAACCAGTTTATGTGCAAGGTGTATAAGAAAGGCAAAATATATCTTTGGTAAAAGGATTATAAGGAGGTACAAGAAATGTACATTTTTACCTACATTAAAAAGTTAAAAATTATTGTTTTGAAAGTTTAAGCAAGTTTTAAAACGTTAATTGTAAAGAACATTGTGTAAATATATTAGCTAAAGTTAAAGAAGTATCATCTAGGTTTTCTGTGAACTGGACACTAAAGTAAAAGCATAGCAAGTTTTCCTTAAAGCACCAGCCTGCTCTTTAGCAAAAATTATAAAAGATTAAAAAGAGTCTATAAAATCTTACCTTATGGTCAAACATTAAAAATTAAATAAATATGTCTACAAGGTTTTATTAAAATTAGTTTTAACATTAATAACACACTAATATAAAGATAAAATTTAGCTTATCTAGTATAAAAATCATACGAGAAGCATTGTTAAATGTAAAATGGTATTTGGCTTTCTTTGGTTTAAAAACTAATAAAAATAGGTGCTAAAGGAAATTTCTCAGTAAAAAGGCACTAAGGACTATAAAGTCCACTGCCAAGGTCGCCACATTTAAAACAAAAGGTCAATTTCTTAGAAATTATATACTTGATTTATCTTCCACTTTCCTTTCTCACACACAAAAAAGAAAACCTAGAAGTCTTTTAGCACATCTACCACCCCTAGAATTTCCAGTAAACCAACACCAGCCTGAAGATCACATTCTCATCGAAAGGTGGAAAGAAAAAAAACTCGAGCCAGCCTGGGAAAGACCCTACCTTGTGATGCTAACCACCAAGACTGCTGTTCATACAGAAAAAAAAAAAAAAAAAAAAAAAAAGGATGGACTCATCACACGCGAGTAAAGAAAGCGCCAACCCCTCCAGAGTCGTCGGCCATAGTCCCAGGGGAAAACTGTCATGCGCGTCCGTGTGAAGAGACCACCAAACACGCTTTGTGTGAGCAATAAAGCTGTTTATTTCACCTGGGTGCTGGCGGGCTGAGCCCGAAAAGAGAATCCGCGAAGGGAGATAAGGGTGGGGCTGTTTTATATGATTTGGGTACGTAAAGGAAAATTACAATCAAAGGGTGGTTGTTCTCTGGTGGCCAGGAGTGGCAGTCACAAGGTGCTCAGTGGGGGAGCTTTTTGAGAAAGGAAGAGCCAGGAAAAGGAATTACACAAGATAATGTCATCACTTAAGACAAGGACCGGCCATTTTCACTTCTTTTGTGGTAGAATGTCATCAGTTAAGGCAGGGCAGGGCATTTTCACTTCTTTTGTGATTCTTCAGTTACTTCAGGCCATCTGGGTGTACAAGTGCAAGTCACAGGCGATGCGATGGCTAGGCTTGGGCTCAGAGGCCTGATGAAAACCCTACCAAACTAAAGCTAAGAAAAATTTAACTATTTCCATCTATTCTATTACTCTTTCTTCTTTCCTCGTTCTATTGCTGACCATCTAGTTAACAATATAACCAAGTCAATTTCGCCTCAAACTACTGCATTTAATGCTTGCTTTGTTACACCCTGTGAGGACTTGTCAAGTCAAAGACAGCTTTCTACTTCAGAAAAGTACTTCTGTCCCTCCTGACTCTCCTCAGACTAGACATTAGTAAACTAGGACCATTTAATTTGGGGAGATTTCCATAAAGACCCCAGTGCCAACCAGGAGTGTTGCCCCCGATGTACAGCTTTCATGTCATAGTTGGTCCAATGTTCTGTGGACCACTAAAGAGCAAGGATGGACTGCCCCAACTGGTTTTTGTAATTTCCCTAAAACCACACATTCATTTTACTAGAGGATCATAGAAGTTAAAGACTTAAAAAAATCTTTAGCAATTAAGACAGGATACCAAGATGCAAATACCTGGTTAAAACGGGTCAAATATTCCATCTGCACATTAAACAAAAACAATTGTTATGCTTGTGCACATGGCAGGCCAGAGGCCCAGATTGTCCCCCTTCCACTAAGGTGGTCCTCCAGTCGACCAGGCGTAGGTTGCATGATAGCTCTTTTCCAGGATTCTACAGCCTGGAGTAATAAGTCATGCCAAGCTCTCTCTGCTATATCCCAAAGACCCTGCGGGTCAGCCCCTGAGGGCTATCCAGCTTCTGTCTCCCAGCACTAAGTTCACTTCATGTCTCTCATGACAGGGAGGAAACTTAGCATTCCTTGGGGACTTGAAAGGATGCAGTGAGCTTAAGAATTATCAAGAGCTTATCAATCAGTTAGCCCTTGTTCATCCCTGAGGGGATGTGTGGTGGTATTGTGGTGGACCTTTACTAGGCACTCTGCTGAATAACTGGAGTGGCACTTGTACTTTAGTCCAATTGGCTATCCCTTTCACCCTGGCATTTCATCAACCAGAAGGAAAAATAATAATAATAATAAGACATCATAAAGTGAGAGAAGCCCTTTATGGGTCTTTCAACTTTCATGTCTATTTAGACACAATTGGAGTCCCAAGAGGAATACCAGATCAATTTAAAGTTTGAAATCAAATAGCTGCAGAATTTGAGTCAATATTTTAGTAGGTGACAGTTAATAAAAATGTAGATTAGATAAACTACATCTATTACAACCAATAGCAACAAGCTTTTCATGAGTTAAAAGAAAAACTCAAGTCAGCCCCAGCCCTGAGGCTACCTGACCTGACAAAATTCTTTACACTCTATGTGTCAGAAAGAGAAAAAGTGGCAGTTGGAGTTTTAACCCAGACTGTGGGGCCTGGCCAAGGCCAGTGGCCTATCTCTCAAAACAACTAGACAGAGTTAACAAAGGCTGGCCCCCAGGTCTAAGGGCCCTAGCAGCAAAGGCCCCGTTAGCACAAGAAGCAGATAAACTAACCCTTAGGCAAAACCTGAATATGAAGCCCCCCCATGCTGTGGTAACTTTAGTAAATACCAAAGGACATCATTGGTTAAAAAATGCTAGATTAACCAAGTACCAAAGCTTGCTATGTGAAAATCCCCACGTAACTGTTGAAGTTTGCAACACCCTAAACCCCACCACCTTGTTCCCTGTATCAGAGAGCTCAGTTGAACATAACTGTGTAGAGGTATTGGACTCAGTTTATTCCAGCAGGCCCAAACTCTGAGACCATCTTTAAACATCAGTAGACTGTAAGTGGTACGTGGACGGGAGCAGCTTTCCCAACCCCTGCAAAGTGACTCTGAAGAAGATGACAAGCCCTCTTCCAGTCACACCCGGAAGCTGGCTGGTCCATGCACAGCCGAAGCATGAGGAAACTCATCGCGGGACTCATTTTCCTTAAAATTTGGACTTGTACAGTAAGGACTTCAACTGACCTTCCTCAGACTGAGGGCTGCTCCCAGTGTATACATCAAAGCACTGAGGTAGGACAAAAGATTGCTAAGGTCCTGTTATTTTACAGTTATTATAAGTGTACTGGAACTCTAAAAAGAACTTGTTTGTATAATGTTATTCTATACAAGGTATGTAGCCCAGGAAATGACAAACCTGATGTGTGTTATGACCCATCTGACCCTCCCATGACCACAGTTTTTAAAATAAGATTAAGGACTGAGGACTGGTGGGGACTCATAAGCGATATGAGTAAAGTGTTAGCCAAAACAGAAGAAAAAAAAGGGTGCCCAAACAAGTCACCTTAAAATTTGATACCTGTGCTATCATTAATAGTAATAAGTTAGGAATAAGGTGTGGTTGTCTTAATTAGAAAAGAGGCTATATGGCAGAAAATAAGTACATCTGTCATAAATTAGGACTGTGTGGAAATAAATGTAAATACTGGTCTTGTGTCACTTAGGTCACTTGGATAAAAGAAAAAAATAATGATGAAAAGGATCCAGTCTACTTTCAGAAAGGAAAAAATGGCCCTTCCTGTACTAAGGGACAATGTAACCCCCTAGAGCTAGTAATAACCAATACTCTTGATCCTTGTTGGAAAAAAGAGAAGTGTGTGACCTTAGGAATTGACAGGGCCAGATTGGATCCTCGAGTAAATATATTGGTTTGAGGAGAAGTTTACAAACGTTCTCCTGAGCCAGTGTTTCAAACTTTCTATGATGAACCAAATGTACCAGTACCAGAAATTCCTGAAAAAAACAAGAAATTTGTTTTTGCAATTAGCTGAGCATGTAGCCCAGTCTCTCAATGTCACTTCGTGTCATGTATGTGGAGTAACTGTAATGGGAGATCAATGGCCATGGGAAACCCAAGAATTAGTGCCTACAGACCTAGTTCCTGATGAATTTCCAGCTCAAAAGAATCACCGTGATAATTTCTGGGTCCTAAAATCCTCAATTATTTGATAGCTAGAGAAGGAAAAGAATTCACTCACCCTGTAGGACGACTTAGTTGTCTGGGACAGAAACCATATAATGGTACCACAAAAACAGTCACTTGGTGGAGTTCAAATCAAATAGAGAGGAATCCATTTAGCAAATTCCCAAAGTTGCAAACTGTATGGACCCACCTGGAGTCCCACCGGGACTGGACAGCCCCTACTAGATTGTATTGGATATGTGGGCATTGAGCTTATGCCAAATTACCTGACCAGTGGGCAGATAGTTGTGTTATTGGCACTATTAAACCATCTTTCTTCCTTCTGCCCATAAAAACAGTCAAACTCCTGGGCTTCCCTGTCTAGGCTTCCCATGGAAAGAGAAGCAAAGGTATAGGAAATTGGAAAGATGATGAATGGCCCCCTGAGAGAATCACAATATTATGGGCCTGCACAAGACGGCTCATGGGGATACTGGACCCCATTTACATAATCAACTGAATCATACCGTTACAAGCTGTCTTAGAAATAATCACTGATAAAACCGGCAGTGACTTGACTATTATGGCCTGGCAAGAAACTCTGATGAGAAATGCTGTCTATCAAAATAGATTAATTTTCAACTACTTGCTACCAGCTGAAGGAGAGATCTGCAGGAAATTTAACCTTACTAATTGCTGCCTCCACATAGATAATCAAGGGCAAGTAGTTGAAGACATAGTTAGAGATATGACAAAACTCTGGCACATGTCCCATGCAAGTGTGGCATGGATTTGACCCTGGGGCCATGTTTGGAAAATGGTTCCCAGAGCTAGGAGGATTTAAAACTCTTATAATAGGAGTTATAATAATAATAGGAACCTGCCTACTGCTCCCTTGTTTGATGCCTGTACTTCTTTGAATGATAAAAAGTTTCATTGCTACCTTAGTTCACCAAAATGCCTCAGCACAAATCTACTATATGAATCACTATTGATCTGTCTTGCAAGAAGACATGGGTAGTGAAAATGGAAGTGAGAACTCCCACTAACAAAATGAGTGAGAGTCTCAAAAGGGGGGAATAAGAGAGGAGACCACCTCTCATATTGTCTTATGTTCAGTTTCTGCCTCCAAAGAAAGAAGAAGTAAAAACTAAAAGGCAGAAATGAAATCCACAGGCAGACAGCCCAGCACCGCACCCTGGGACTGGTAAAGATCGACCCCTGACCTAATTGGTTCTGTTATCTTATAGATTACAGACATTGTATAGAACTGCACTGTGAAAATCCCTATCTTGTTTTGTTCCAATCTAATTACTAGTGCAAACAGCCCCAGTTACATACTCCCTGCTTGCTCAATCAATCACGACCCTCTCACATGTACCCCCATAGAGTTGTGAGCCCTTAAAATGGACAGGAATTGATTACTCAGGGAGCTCGGCTCTTGAGACTGAAGTCTTGCCAATGGCCCTGGCTGAATAAAACCCTTCCTTCTGTAACTCGGTGTCTGAGGAGTTTTCTCTGCCCCTCGTACTGCTGCAATGACATCTTAGGGCATTCTATTATAATGGATGGAGAATGTGTAGCATCATCCCTGTGGTATTCTTCTACAAACTGTATAACCTGAGTTTAATCATGAGAAAATATTAGAAAAGTCCAAACTGAGGGTCATGCTACAAAATAAGTAACCAATACTCTTCAAAAATGTAAAGCTCTTAAAGGTCAATCCTAACTTTCCCAGATTAAAGGAGACTGAGAGAAAAGTACAATGAAGAGCATTGTGTGATACTAGATTGGATCCTGGTCCAGAAAAAGGACATTAGAACATCGAGGGGATTTGGATAAGGTCTGTACAGGCATTCATTTTACAGTGTTAATAATCATTTATTGATTTTGATTATTAGGTGTATATCTATAACGTTAATATTTGGGGAAGTTGAATGAAAAGCATATGAGGACTTTGCCTATTTTTGGAACACTTTAGAAAGTCTGAAATTATTTCAAAATTAAACATGAAAAGCAAAGAAAAGAAATATACATCTTTTAGATATTTCTATTAAGTGTCCAAAGTTGAAGATCATTTCCCAACTTCTCTTGCCTACTACTGGTCAGAGTAATTTTCCTGGAAATGCTGTTTGTCATGTTTGTGACCTTCTCAAAGCTTTCCAGTGACTTTTCTTATCTGTAGGATGAAGTTCCCATTACGTAGGCTGCCATTCAGTGTCCTCATAGCATGGCCCGAATCTCTCCTTTTTTTTGATCTGTGTTGAAAGACCTGACCAACATTTTACTTTCTTATGGCCAAACTTGTTCAAATTTTTCTTGCTTGTCTGATGCCCTTCCCTGTCTTCTCAACTGTGGGACTTCAGTCAAGGTGGTGGGAAATATTTTAGAAGAAAAATTGTAAAGATAGTTATAGGAAATAGTCACAAAACTTCTTGGAAGTCTAGGGGTTTGCAGTGGTTCAGTAAAATGTTTGGCTGAAGGCAGCTGAATTATCTTAAAAGCTTAGAGCATTGATACATAGGAATGTAGAGGAGTTTATCTAAATAGCTTGTTTCCTCAGGGGTCCTAAAACCAACATTTAACCTTGTGCTGGGGGAACTACTCTTGAGGAGGTCAGCAATGTCAGTTACCTTGTAGTGGTGCTTACTCAAGAACTTTGCCATTTAATCTGTACTAAATAAATGCGAACTTCACTGGCTGATCAGGGCCACTGCTGTTAACTCTTTACCTGACCCTTCTAGGTATCCATGAGTGACTTGGCCACCTAGCCTGCTCTTTCACTGGATATTTGTATTCGAGTGTATTTGTTCATCCATTGCTGGGTCAGGGTCTGCTGGTTAGAGCCAGAGAGTTGGTGCCCTGTGTGAGGACCTGGCATGTTGGTTCCCAGGTCTGAGGTATACCTGGAAATAATCATGACAGAAACTTTGAAAACTAAGGAGAAGACTGTGCCGTTGGCAAGCTAGTAAGTCGATAATTCAGTAAGTCAATAGGTCATCGGTGCCTGCTTGGGATCTCCAATTTCGAGGGAATTGTTCAGGGTAGGCTTTTATCACAGGACAACAGTTATCAGCACAACAGGAGCAGTATCTAAAAGTGTTCAAACAGGTGCTTAAAGCCACTGGAACCTCGGTTTTGCAGGCTCAATAAAGGGACCTAATGCAAATTGTATCACTTAACCCATGGTTCCCAAAAATGGTAAGTGAGACATAGAGCTTTGGGAACAAGTGGGAAGAAATCTTTTTGTTGTTGTTGTTGTTTGAGACAGATACAAGAAACAGGAAAGCTGGAGATGTGGGAGTTCAGTCAGGGTGGTGGTAACGATTTTAGAGGAAAAATTATAAAGATAGTTATAGGAAATAGTCACAAACCTTCTTGGAAGGCCAGGGAGGTTGCATAGCTTCAGTAAAAGAGTTGGCTGAAGGCAGCTGAATTCTCTTAAAAAGTGTAGATAGTTAGGATTGTAGAGGAGTGTATTCAGGTGATCTTAAGAACAACCTTTGATTATCTTCAGGAGGTCGGCAATGTCAATTACCCTCTAGTGGTGTTGACTCAAGACGTTTGTCATTTAATCTGTACTAAATAAATGCAAACTTAGCTGGCTGATTGGGGCCACTGCTGCTAACTCTTTTCAGGAACTTTCTGGGTATGGGTGAGTGGCTCCTAGCCCAGCCCAGGATATTTGTGTCTGGGTATATTTGTTCATCCGTCACTGGGTCAGTGTCTGCTGGTCGAACTGAGACACTCAACCTCCTTAATTGTTTTTGTCCTAAGGCCCATTTCAGACCCTGTCTCTTCATTGACATCTGTATGGTGATTTCTGTTAGAAGCAGCCAACTTTCCTTTCTTTGAATTCTGGTAGGTACAATTGTGTAGAGTGAAATATGAGTTTTATTTTATTATTATTTTAGATAAAAGAAACTAATATATTCTCCTCATTAAAAGTTTTCTTGTCAAAACAAATCTTAAAGTTTTGATTGGAGAAGGATTAGAGAATAAATTGTTGATGTTTGAAATTCATTGTGTTTTTTTTTTTTTAAAAAAAGCTTATTTTAGTTTCAGGGGTACACGTGTAGTTCTGTTATGTAGGTAAACCCATGTCACGGGGGTTTGATGTACAGATTATATCATCAATTAGGTACTAAGCCTAATATTCAATAATTATTTCTTCTTCTCTTGTTTTGTCTCCCACCCTCCACCCTCTAGTGGGTCCTGATGTGTGTTGCTCCCATCTCGTCCATGTGTTCTCATTATTTAGGGCCAACTTATATATACAATATTTCGTTTTTGGTTCTTGCATTAATTTGCTAAGGATATTATCCTCTAGCTTCATTTATGTTCCTGCAATAGTCAAGATCTCATTTTTTTTATGGATACATAGCATTCCATGGTGTATATGTACCACATTAAAAAAATCCAGGTTCCATTGATTGACATTTAGGTTGATTCTATGTCTTTTCTCTAGCAAATAGTGCTGCAATGAAAATTTGTGTGCATGCGTCTTTATGGTAGAATGATTTATATTCCTCTGGGTATATAACCAGTAATGAGATTGCTGGGTCAAATGGTAGTTCTGTTTTTAGCTCTTTGAGGAATTGTCACACTGCTTTCCACAATGGTTGAACTAATTGACACTGCCACCAACAGTGTACAAGCATTCCATTTTCTCTGCAACTTTGCCAGCATGTTATAAGTTTCGTATAGATACTGGATATCAGACCTTTGTCAGATGCATAGTTTCTAAATATTTTCTCTCATTTCTTAGGTTGTCTGTTCACTCGTTGATAGTTTCTTTTGCTGGAAGCATGAGTTTTAGATTCAAACATATGTGAGTCTGAGTCCTGGTTCCACCGTTAATGGGCTCTGAGATAAAGGACAAGTTCTTCGATGTTTTGGGATAGAGGGATAATAGTAACTGATTAAAGGGTCATTGTGAGCATTATATGAGGTACAAACAAAAAGGTCCCCAGGGCATAACAGGTTTTTCCTCTTCATTTTCATCTTCATCTTCAGATGTACATTCTCTCATAAAACAAGGTCACATCAACTGTAACTTGAGGTGTGCAATCTAAGTCTAGTTCCTAAAACTGAAGTCTGTTAGATTTTACACTGATAATACATTTTCTTTCTATGTACAGAATAAAGACAAGATGAGACCAAATATTCTTTCCCCTACTTGTCTCTTCCTACCTGTCTTCCCTCCTTTGAGAACACATATAAATGCCAGGCATCCTGAAAACCTCCACAAAGACATAACAAGCCATAGAGGGTTTCTACAACTTGTGTTTTTCCAGGGTATGCCCTCAAGCTCTGGTCCAATAAACCTCAATTGATTCAGAAACTTGAATCAGGCACTCAATTTAGTTAACATTTTACCAACCATGAAGGGGTCCTCTTAATGGAGTTTAGAACCTTTGACCTGCAGGGCTTCTTCTATTGTTCATGCTAAGTACCATCTATAGAGCTTTAGTTCTGACCAATTGTGTGACTTTCGGAGAATTGGATTGTAGTTTTTCTTGAGGTCCCTGCTTTCTCCAATTTTTTTGTTTGAGATATGAGTTTTGTTTTTTCATGGAACTCCTCTCCTTATGGAGCTTTGCTCACTTCCTAAAAGGAACATGAGCTTCCTGCTCCTGTCACAATGGATAGCAGAGTACAGCTTTGCCTGCTCAACTAAGGAGCTAGTTTGGGGCTTTGTTTTAGAATTTGGTAGCTGCAGGATAAGGCTTATTACGACTTCATTGTAACCTCTCCTTATGCTTTGAGTGTTCAACAGTATGTAAATAGTGCAATCGCTATTTGTTGTTTTTGGTTTTTATCATTCTTCCTTTGGATTTGACCAACTCTTCACCCTGTCTAATGTCCAAAACCCTTTCACTTGGTCAAATCCAAATCTAACAGGAGCTCTACCTTATGGTGAAGCAGGCCTTTAAATTGGCTAAAGTTCTGTAACAGCAGAACATCCAATTCCACTTCTAGAAACACCAGTTAGTTGAAGAAAATAAAAATATTTTTAAGCCACGATATATTCCTTTGACAAATTTTGACATGTCTGTCAGAGGGCCAGCAAATAGAAGTGGCCCTGCACAGTTGCCTTTTGTGGAAAAAAATCTACATCATAGAGAATCATTAGTAATGCAGGCATGTCTTCCCTTATCTGGATCTGAGAGAAATGGACTGAATCTGATACTTTAAAGATAAAAAAATTTAGCATTGATTTTTCTCTGAGGGCTGCTACCTGTAAGGTTTCACTGACACAAGACCAGCTTTGCTAACTGAACTTCCTTTCTTTCTCCCATGACCTGTATTACCACTAAAACGTGATTTACTGCCATAACCTCGTTTTGGACATGCAGTAATGCAGAAAAATAATCAGCCAGCTAAAGGGTAAAAATGTATTAGTCTCAAGTTTCCTGGCTTCTTTCTGTGCATTCTTTCAAGTTGGAGGATAAAAATCACTGTTTCCTCCACCAAATTTTGATCAATGGGAGAAGATTTGTGTTGGACTAGTCCTGGTGTAGTAATTCTGGTGTACTTTTTAGCGATGTTGGGATATGAATATTTTGATTGCTTAATCTATTTCCCCCCAGGAATAGTCTTTTCCTTTATCTCTTTCTTTCAGTGTTGTTCATAAAGGGAGGTACTGGATAAACTTTTCTCTCATCTTGTCATATGTCCTTGAGGGCTTGATTTGTGATGGAGTCAGAGCACTCACTCTTGGTCTCCACTATCAGGAGGAGGAATCATTTTTGAGTCACATTAGTTGACCAGCCTTAACATGGCTGAGAACCTGAGGGTTTTTTATTTTTTCTTTTGTTTTCCAAATGTGTTAAGCTCCCAGGAGGGCTTGTCATAAGAAGTCCCATCCATCATGGACTTTTGCCATCCCAAGTCTTATTGCTTGGATAGGGCACTGGCAACAAGAGCCTTTTGCTTTCCTAAGCCTATTCCTGAGAGTACATATTTTATTTTGTTGAGCTGGGGGAAAAGATCATTGGGATTGGTTTGAAAATTTGTATCTTTTTTTAAGATTGCACTTTTAAGTTCTGGGATACATGTGCAGAACCTGCAGGTTTGTTACATAGGTATACACGTGCCATGGTGTTTTGCTGCACCCATTAGCCCATCATCTACATTAGGTATTTTTCCTAATGCAATCCCTCCCCAGCCCCGCACCCCTCAACAGGCCCCAGTGTATGATGTTCCCCTCCGTGTGTCCACGTGTTCTCATTGTTCAACTCCCACTTATGAGTGAGAACATGTGGTGTTTAGTTTTCTGTTCCTGTGTTAGTTTGCTGAGAATGATAGTTTCCAGCTTCATCCATGTCCCTGCAAAGGACATGAACTCATCCTTTATTATGGCTTCATCAAAAGCCATGGTGTATATGTACCATGTTTTCTTTATTCAGTCTATCATTGATAGGCATTTCGGTTGGTTCCAATTCTTTGCTATTGTGAATAGTGTCACAATAAACATATGTGTGCATGTGTCTTTATAGTCGAATGATCTTTAATCTTTTGAATATATACCCAGTAATGGGATTACTGGGTCAAATGGTATTTCTTCTTCTAGATCCTTGAGGAATCACCACACTGTCTTTCACAATGGTTGAACTAATTTACACTCCCACCAGCAGTGTAAAAGCTGCTGTTTCTCCATATCCTCTCCAGCTGCACAGAAAAGCTCCTATTTCTCCATATCCTCTCCAGCATCTGTTGTTTCCTGACCTTTTAATGATCACCACTCTAACTGGTGTGAGATGGTATCTCACTGTGATTTTGATTTGCATGTCTCTAATGACCAGTGATGATGACCTTTTTTTTTCATTTGTTTGTTGGTCACATAAACGTCTTATTTTGAGAAGTGTCTGTTAATCTGCTTTGCCCACTTTTTGATGGTTTTTTTTTTTCTTGTAAATTCGTTTAAGTTTCTTGTAGATTCTGGATATTAGCGTTTTGTCAGATGTGTAGATTAAACTTTGCAAGCTGAAACTAGACAACTTATGTAAACCTCTGGAGAAATCATAGCAATTTATACATAGACAACCTTTGTGCCTGCTGATGAGTAGATTATACAAAAGGTGCATATGAACACTGGGTTCAGACTGCAATTCAGAAAATTGTGTCAGATTGCCATTGCAATTGGAAGGTGCTTCAGAAACTCTAGGAAACCTAGTCTATACACTGCTCCAGACATTACAGGTGAGCCAACATACACCTGACAGAGTTAGAGCGATGTTTGCCAAGCAAATTGCTCTAATTGAAGCAGCAGTTGTGTGACTTTAATAAGGTTCCAAGACTATACTGTCCCTTTGTTACTGTGACTTCCCTTTCCCTTTTTCTGATTTGTCTTCATCCATTATCCATAGGACATGGTTTCTTAAGAATGAGTCTTCCTAGTCATGTAGGATCAGATGAAACATACAGCCTCAGGGGACTTCTACAATGCTTTCTCTGAGAACTTTTGAAGAATTGTGGCACCAGGGGTGCTTGCACAGGCCTGTAATCCCAGCCTGAGAGTCCAAGGCAGGAGGACCACTTGAAACCAGGAGTTTAAGACCAGCCTAAGCAACAAAGGGAGACCACATCTTTACAAAACAAAATAAATCAAATTAGCCAGGTGCAGTGTTGCATGCCTATAATCTCAGTCACTTTGGAGGCTAAAGTAGGAGGACCGCTTCAGTCCAGGAGTTCAAGGCTGCAGTGGGTACACTCTAGTCTAGGCGACAGAGCAAGATTGTGTCTCTTAAAAAAAAAAGAAGAAGAAGAAGAAGGGAAAAAAGAATGGGTAAACAGGAGGACAGTCAAAGATCTCAGGCATCTCCGGATGATTGCCTGAACAAATTGTTTTTTCTTGGCTTCAAACCTTTCAAGATATATATTTCTTTGTAAAAGAAAGACATGCTGATTGTAACTTTAGGTGAGCAATCAAAATCTAGCCCTTAAACTGAATTATTTTAACTCTCATTCTGATAATATTTTCTGAGGCACAGAAGAAAGACAAGATTAGATCAGTTGTTTTCCTGCCCACTCCATCTCTTCCTATCTGCCCTCTCTCTTTTAATCAAATGTATAAATACTAAGCCTCCTGAAACCTCTTCAGAGAGAACACAAGCCACTGAGGTTTTTTGATACTCATGTTTTCCCAGGGTGCAGCGTCAAGCTCTGGCTCACTAAAACTCGATCGTTCAAGACCCTTGCCTCAGTCAGTCATTCTGGATAACCACCATGAGTCCTGTAAAGCCCTTCAATAATCTGTTGCCTGCCTAGTTAATGTGTACCTAGGTGAGTCAGGTCTTCATGAGTCAAACACTCTTCTTCCATTTCTGCCTTTCCCAACCCTACCATTCAGTGCTGTGTGCTCTGATCTGACCCCAGCTCCCAGGTTGTTTGTTTTGGTCTAAGAAAGCAAGACTAGGAAGGGCAGGTTGAGAAGGAAGAGATTAACAGCCATGGAACGTGACAAGTGGCACTGTCATCACTCAAAGTCACACTCCCTGGGTCCATTTTATGAATTTTTCTGGATTTGGAATCTTTTCCCTGTGTGTCTATCTAGAAACTCACCCTCCTCCTACTTTCTTCTCTTTACATTTTCTGTTTCTAGTACAGTTGTTTATGACCAGAGAATGTCCATGCAAATAGTTGACAATAAAATAAAAAATGACCTTTTGTGAGACTTGGTACCTGGCCTTTCTTTTTTCCAAAAAAGATTGAGGTTTCTAAAAGCTAGTTTTTATGCAAGGCTGTGCAGTTGTGAGTGTAGTGTTAGGGAACAGGCGCATAAGTGAAGGATGAGACAGAAAACAAAATGCTGGCTGTCAAATCCTGAAAGTAAATGCAACAAAAATCATTTTTGAAGGTGGATGTCACTCAGGAGACCTTGTAAATCTTAGAGTGCCCTCTTACCAGATGAAGTGGAGGATGAGGTTAAATTATGGAGTTAGGTGACAGTGGGCAATACTTCTCTGCCACAGTTTTTTTTTGTTGTTGTTGTTGGGTTTTTAATCTGTAAAAATGGAGATGGTGGCTCTTAAGATTTTTTGTCAGGACTGTAGCTACATGAAAATCTCTTAGGATAGTGCCTGTTGCATAGGGAGTGCTGCATCAGTGTGAGCTATTATAATTATGGGAATAGGCAAAAGTGCCACCTTGGCCATCCAGACTGTGGAGGTACTTTCCAGTCAGCGTCATGGCAGGCCAGCTGGAGATAAAGCTTGTTAGTGGGGAAGTTTAACTTCCAGAAGTAGAAGAATTTAGAAGGAGTACTCATGCACAACATTCTGTAAACATTCCTTTACCCAACAGTAGGAATGCTCAGAGTGGGTGTGGCTTCCGTGACAATGATTATATCCTGGGAATCTAAGAATGTGTATTAGAGTTGAATGGCTTTGATGTAAGCCAAACCCAGAAATGGGCTTCAGGGCTGCCTTTCAGATAACATTCATCTTGAAAAAGAAAACATTCACCTTGCTAAAGGTTTACCCTCTTCTGGCCCAGGCCATTATTTTTGTTTTTATACTGTCCTAATTTTTAAGGTGTACAGAGAAAGACCGAAGAATAAAATAATGAAGTTCATGTATGAAATAACAGGGTTGAATTGATACTGGTATGTGTAAGTTAGGAGAAATCGTGTATACATTTTGTGCAAACATAAAAAGGATTTCTTGTTGCAAGCAGACCTCTTTATATAAATAATACTCATTGCCTTGAGTGGATAGCAGACTCTATCACAAGAACACACCATCAGTGTCATGAGAGAATGGATAGTGTGGCTTCTTTAATTGGCAGGTTAGACTGAGAAAGTTACTAAAGAGAAAGGAGTTGAAGGAGAAAATGGGTGACGGCAAAAAAATGGGATGATGAAAGGAAAGGACTGAAAGGAATGTTTACCCAGGGCTCATCAGATACCAGGCTCTGTGACTAATGTCTTACACATGTCAATTTACTCTTCCACTGCCTTTTTCTGATGCAGTAAGAGTCAGCCTTACACCACAGATGAGGAGAGAAGCTGAGGGAGGTCAAACGAGTGTCCTAGGGTCATCCAGCCACTTCTTAGCAGAACTAGTATGTTTCACTGTGGTTTGTGCAGACAGAAAAATGAGACATGGAAGGAAGGCAAAACATATTTTTGTTGTGGGTGATGTTTATGAAAGTGACCTGTATGAGACAGAATAATGGCCTCTTAAAAATGTCCACATCTGGGCTGGGTGCAGTGGCTCACGCCTTTAATCCCAGCACTTTGGGAAAATGAGATAGGCAAATCATGAGGTCAGGAGTTTGAGACCAGCTTTGCCAACATGGTGAAACCCTGTTTCTACTAAAAATGCAAAAATTAGGCCGGGCACAGTGGCTCAAGCCTGTAATCCCAGCACTTTGGGAGGCCGAGACGGGCGGATCACAAGGTCAGGAGATTGAGACCATCCTGGCTAACGCTGTGAAACCCCGTCTCTACTAAAAAATACAAAAAACTAGCCGGGCGAGGTGGCAGACGCCTGTAATCACGGCTACTGGGGAGGCTGAGGCAGGAGAATGGCATAAATCTGGAAGGCGGAGCTTGCAGTGAGCTGAGATCCGGCCACTGCACTCCAGCCTAGGTGACAGAGTGAGACTCCGTCTCAAAAAAATAAATAAATAAATAAATAAATAAATGCAAAAATTAGCTGAGCGTGGTGGCAGGTACCTGTAATCCCAGCTAGTTGGGGGGGCAAGGCAGGAGAATCATTTGAGCCTGAAAGGTGGAAGTTGCAGTGAGCTGCGATCACCCCACTGTACTCCAGCTGGGGCAACATGAGTGAAACTCTCTCTTAAAAAAAAAAAAAAGATCCACATCGTAACACTTGAAACACATACATTTAGTTTCTTGGAAAAAGCACTGTTCAACGGTGATGTAGTTGAGTATCTCGAGATGGAAAACTTATTCTGGATTATCTGGGTGCCTCCCAATGTCATCATAAAGGTCCTTGTAAGTGAAAGAAAAAGGCTTGAGGGTCAGGGTGAGAATGATACAGCCTGAGAGACTCCTCTGGCCATTGCTTGCTGTGAACATGTGTGACAAGACAAAATTATAACTAATTTAGTTATATATGTAATTGGCTTTTATTTGTCATTTATGATTTGTGGCAGCTCTCCCTCTACAGATACAGTGATGACTCCCCCTGGGCAATACAATAACAAAACAGTGGGTTTTGTCAAATGCGGATCAGTAAACAAAGCCATAGAAATAAATCAATTGGTTAACATCAGAGTGCTTCAGGTCATTTTTTTTTTTTGGTAAACATTAAAGCAGAGGGGACTTCCTTATTATGCTCACTCATGTAGACTGGGATCTTCTTTTTACAGAAAAATATGATCTGTTTTGAGAGCTATCTGCTTCCTGAAGTTTTCAGTGGGAGTATATGACATCTAGCATGTGTCGTTCTTTTTTGGAGTGTCTGTACTCTCACTTAGGTGAGAATATGACCAAAACTTAAAGAATTATCATTAGTCTCAATTACCGTAATTTTGAGCTTCTATCATTTCTTTTCTTTTTTTTTTTTTTTTTTGTGTTTTAATTTCCTTTGTCTTTAAAAAATTTTTTTTATACTTCATGTTCTAGGGTACATGTGTGCAACGTGCAGGTTTGTTACATGTATATACATGTGCCATGTTGGTGTGATGCACCCGTTAACTCGTCATTTACCTAATGTATCTCCTAATGCTATCCCTCCCCCTTAACCCACCCCACAACAGACCCCGGTGTGTGATGTTCCCCGTCGTGTGTCAAAGTGTTCTCATTGTTCAATTCCCACCTATGAATGAGAACATGTGGTATTTGGTTTTCTGTTCTTGTGATAGCTTGCTGAGAATGATGGTTTCCAGCTGCATCCATGTCCCTACAAAGGACATGAACCCATCCTTTTTTTAATATATATACTTTAAGTTCTAGGGTACCTGTGCACAATGTGTAGGTTTGTTACATATGTATACATGTGCCATGTTGGTGTGCTGCACCCATTAACTCGTCATTTTCATTAGGCATATCTCCTAATGCTATCCCTCCCCACTCCCCCCTCCGCATAATAGGCCCCAGTGTGTGATGATCCCCTTCCTGTGTACAAGTGATCTCATTGTTCAATTCCCACCTATGAGTGAGAACATGTGGTATTTGGTTTTCTGTTCTTACGATAGTTTGCTGAGAATGATGGTTTCCAGCTGCATCCATGTCCCTACAAAGGACACGAACTCATCCTTTTTTATGGCTGCATAGTATTCCATGGTGTATATGTGCCACATTTTCTTAATCCAGTCTGTCATTGATAGACATTTGGGTTGGTTCCAAGTCTTTCCTATTGTGAATAACGCCACAATAAATATATGTGTGCATGTGTCTGTATAGCAGCATGATTTATAATCCTTTGGGATTATAAATATGTGTGTCTCTGCACTTGAGCTGGGTCTTCTGAATACAGCATGCTGATGGGTCTTGACTCTTTATCCAATTTTCCTGTCTGTGTCTTTTAATTGGATGATTTAGCCCATTTGCATTTAAGGTTAATATTGTTATGTGTGAACTTGATCCTTTCATTGTGATCTTAGCTGGTTATTTTGCTCGTTAGTTGATGTAGTTTCCTCCTAGCATCAATGGCCTTTACATTTGGCATGTTTTTGCAGTGACTGATACTGATTGTTCCTTTCCATGTCTAGGGCTTCATTCAGGAGCTCTTGTAGGGCAGGCCTGTTGGTGACAAAATCTCTCAGCATTTGCTTGTCTGTAAAGGATTTTATTTCTCCTTCATTTATGAAGCTTAGTTTGGCTGGATAAGAAATTCTGGGATGAAAATTGTTTTCTTTAAGAATGTTGAATATTGCCCCCACTCTCTTCTGGCTTGTAGAGTTTCTGCCGAGAGATCTGCTGTTAATCTGATGGCTTCCTTTTGTGGGTAACCCGAACTTTCTCTCTGACTGCCCTTAACATTGTTTCCTTCATTTCAACTTTGGTGAATCTGACAATTATGTGTCTTCTCCAGGAGTGTCTTTGTGGCGTTCTCTGTATTTCCTGAATTTGAATGTTGGTCTACCTTGCTAGGTTGGGGAAGTTCTCCTGGATAATACCCTCCAGAGTGTTTTCCAACTTGTTCCATTCTCCTAGTCACTTTCAGGTACACAAATCAGATGTAGATTTGGTCTTTTCACATAGTCCCAAATTTTCTGGAGCCTTTGTTCATTTCTTTTTACTCTTTTTTCTCTAAACTTCTCTCCTCGCTTCATCTCATTCATTTGACCTTCAATAACTGATACCCTTTCTACCAGTTGATTGAGTTGGTTACTGAAGCCTGTGCCTTTGTCACGTAGTTCTCATTTCATGGTTTTCATTTCTATCAGGTCGTTTAAGGACTTCTCCACATGGGTTATTCTAGTTAGTCATTCGTCAAATCTTTTTTCAAGGTTTTTAGTTTCATTGCACTTGGTTTGTACTTCCTCCTTTAACTCGGAGAAGTTTGATTGTCTGAAGCCTTCTTCTCTCAACTCGTCAAAGTCATTCTCTGTCCAGCTTTGTTCCGTTGCTAGCAAGGAGCTGCGTTCCTTTGGAGGGGGAGAGGTACTCTGATTTTTAGAATTTTCAGCATTTCTGCACTGCTTTTTCCTCATCTTTGTGGTTTTATCTACTGTTGGTCTTTGATGATGGTGATGTACAGATGGGGTTTTGGTGTGGATGTCCTTTCTGTTTGTTAGTTTCCCTTCTAACAGTCAGGACGCTCAGCTGTAGGTCTCTTGGAGCTTGCTTGAGGTCCACTCCAGACCCTTATTGCCTGGGTATCAGCAGCGGAAGCTACAGAAGAGTGAATATTGCTGAGCAGCCAATGTTGCTCTCAGATCATTCCTCTGGAAGCTTCATCTCAGAGGTGTACCTGGCCATGTGAGTTGTGCGGTGTCAGTGTGTCCTTAGTGGGGATGTCTCCCAATTAGGCTACTCAGGAGTCAGGGACCGACTTGAGCAGGCAGTCTGTCTGTTCTCAGATCCCAAACTCCGTGCTAGGAGAACCACTACTCTCTTCAAAACTGTCAGATAGGGACATTTACATGTGCAGTGGTTTCTGCTGCCTTTTGTTTGGCTATGCCCTGTCCCCAGAGGTGGAGTCTACAGAGGCAGGCAGGCCTCCTTGAGCTGCAGTGGGCTCCACCTAGTTCAAGCTTCCTGGATGCTTTGTTTACCTACTTAAACCTCAGCAATGACAGGCGCCCCTCCCCCAGCCTCGCTGCCACCTTGCAATTAGATCTCAGACTGCTGTGCTAGCATTGAGGGAGCCTCCGTGGGCATGGGACCCTCTGAGCCAGGTGCAGGATATGATCTCCTGGTGTGCCATTTGCTAAGACCCTTGGTAAAGTACAGTACTAGGATGGGAGTGACCTGATTTTCCAGGTGTTGTGTGTCACAGTTTCCCTTGGCTAGGAAAGGGAATTCCCTTCCCCCTTGTGCATCCCGGATGAGACAATGCCTCACCCTGTTTCTGCTCTCATTCATTGGGCTGCACCCAATGTCCTGCATCCACTGTCCAAAATGCCCCAGTGAGATGAACCCAGAGCCTCTGTTGGAAATGCAGAAATCACGCATCTTCTGTGTTGCTCATGGTGGGAGGTGGAGGCTGGTGCTGTTCCTATTGGCCATCTTGGCACCACCCCCCTTTTCATTTTTTAAATGAGGTCTCACTCTGTGGTACAGGCTGTATCACAGTGACACGATCTTGGCTCACTGCAGTCTCCATCTTCCGGGTTCAAGTGATTCTCCCACCTCAGCATCCAAAGTAGCTGGGATTATATTGCGGGATCTGGCCAGCAGCCCACATTGCAATAGTCCTCTTTCTTTGTTCCCAGGCAGATTGGCAGGTCAAGAAATAAAACACACACACACATAGTGATAGTGAAAGCTGGGTCCGGGGGGGTCATTGCCTTCTGGTCCTGTGATGCGACCAATGCACTGGATATACCAGCATTTATTATTAAGTTTAGTGAGGGCCAGGGTAGGTTACTGAGGGATTTAGGCTCGTTTGATTATGAGGCGAGATGGTCACATGGGGATGAAGTAATTCTTTAACATAACACCAGTATGCAGAAGTACAGTATACAGAGATAAGAATTTACAACATAGTGTGGGTGTCAGCTATTTGTAACAGAGCCGTGAAACAGAAACACAGTCCATCCATATCCTACGATTAGCAAGATATTAATCAGCAATAACAGATGCAGGAAAAGCTGATTGCAAACAATCAATGGAAACAGGACGTGAAGCTAGACAACCGGTTAAACCAAAACATTCTCAGAAGGGAATATGCCTAAACCCTAAAGAGACCTAGAAGAGCCATGGCAAGGTAAGTGCGTTTATAACCCTATCTTATCCATATGAACAGGCGTCCCTCATGTGTTCATTTATAGGCTTTCAACAAGGGTTGCATTCCATTCCCAGAGCTATGAACATCTACTTTTCTGGGATAGGAATCTTGGTGATGTGAAACCTCCCTGGCTACACATCCATTTATAGGCTCTCTGCAGGGGGAAGCACATCACGTGCTGTTGGCTCATTCTGGCAGCCCATCCTGGCATTGTCTTTACACAGTCCTGCATGCAATTTTTGTATTTACAATTGTCCCATGGTCTTGTCCACAGATCAGCCTCACAAAGGAAAAAGTCTGGATGGGGATACAGTGGAAACTTATCCTCTTAGTGACCTGGGGACATTGGCTTGAGATGAAGCCTCGCAGGAGTGGAAACTCCAGGTGATTTCTGTGCCTTTCCTATTTCCTGGGAGGTGGGCCAGGCCATAGTGCTAGCAGGAAGGGAACAGAACAGTCAGCCTACATAGAGGGAGTGTCTGGGGAAGGCCTAGGGGTGGAGGAAGAAGCTGTGCAGGACAGGGCTTGCCAGTTAGAATGAAGTGGGGGGAAGATGAGGGACACAGAGAAGCAGAGTGAGGCAGAGACAGCATGGCAGTGAACAGTGGGGCCTACAGTGACTTCAGTGACCCCAGGGACCAGGTGCCCCCATTTCCACAGGCCAGGACGAGGGAGCCCTGAAAACCCTCCAGTGGCCAAAGAGCTTCAGAGTTATACATGAGGTGGGGTGGCTTCAAGGGCAAGAGGTAGTGGGGGATGAAACATGGGTGTCAGCCTCTGAGGGACAAGGGACAGGTGTGGCTAGAACTTCCTAGGATTCTGCATCCAAGATCCAGTCTCTAAAGCGGTTATAGGTCATTCATTTCTTCATTCAATTCCTTCATTTGTTATGTGAGAGCACCTGAGTGTGTGTCTCTCACTGGGCCTGTGCTGGTGCAGGGTGTGAGTGGGGAACGAAAACAAGGTCTTCTCCTTTATCCTGTCATGCCAGTGACATGGACACTTTGGGAAACACAGGATTTCAGGTTCAGTGATAGGGGTTAAGATCTGAGGGGGAGGCCTGGATATTTTTTGCACTGACTCTGACAATTGAGGCAGGTGATTTAGTTCTGGAGAACAGACTAATCAGCTGACCACTTGCTCTCACTCCTCTGAGGTTTGGATGCCTAAGAAGAGAGGATTTGAGCTAATAAATGACTCTGGGGTCCTTGGAATCCAATGAGCCCTCACTTCTGGTGGAGGAGAGGATGGGCCTGTGGCTGCAGACAGACCTCATGTGACCCTGATCTGCCTTTTGTGTTTGTGTGACTCTGGTTCAGTGACTGTGCCTTCCTGTGCCTCAGTTTTCTCTCAGTCAAATAAGCTAAATGGCAAATGGACTATGGCTTTTCATGCTATCTGTGAATAAATTGTAAATTCTCCACAGTCACCTGACCTAATGCTTGGCACAGTGGAGGTGTTCACACAAACAGCATTTATTATTATTCACTTCCATGAGAGAACACCTTTAGGTCAGATCCCTGTGGACAAGCTGCTGCCAGGTACATTTTCTCTCTTTTGTTTCTGCTTCTGGGGACATTAGACTCGCAAAGCAGTTGGCTGATGGCCTTGTCTTTCTGTCCTCTCCACTCTGAGTCTCAGGTGAAGAAAGCTCTGTCCTTGCCCAGATGAGGCCCTAAGGGCTGAGCCCTGGCTGCAGAGCAGCTCCAGGAGACACGGTCCTCAGACAGCTGGTGAATCCTTGGTCCCAGTAAGCCCTGCCACAACCCAGTCCTGGCAGAGGCTCCTCAGCTTTATCTGGAGTAAGGATTTAGAGACAGGGGTCTGGGGTTGAGGCTTCTTGGGCTGAGCTTCTCTGAGAGTATCTCAGGGGGCCTCTTAGCAAATCCCTACTCAGTTCTCCAGGGTCTTTCTCAGGGTCAAGTTTATGAAGAGGACTTGAGGTGCTTGGCTGAGACTGATCTCCTCCTGCTGAGCACCCCCCCATCAGACTGTCCTTCCTGTGTAGCAAGTGTCTGCAGGGTCTGGAGGCAGGAAAGGAATTCTGATCTGCTGAAGTTTGTCTCCTCTGTGTGTGTCCTGCACTAAATGCCAAAACCCCAACCTGGGACATAACGCAGAGCGGGACACAGGCACTGTCTAGGCCTGACAATCCTGTATGTGCAAAGTAGAAATGACCCCACCCCCCAACACCCAGGGATCATGTGGAATCACTCACGGTGTAAGGTGAAATGTCCAGTTACTCCTTTAATCTCATCACCTCGCTTCATGATTTGTATGGTGTAGGATCCTGTGTCATTTTGGGTGACATTCTGGATCAGCAGGGATGCATTGGAATATAGTGTTTCTCATCCACTGTATGCAGGCCCAAATATAATTGTTTCAGTGTCTATTGTATATGCTGTAATGAATTGGTGGAGGTCCATTATTTGCCCTTTGTACCAGATGTAGCCAGTAAGATTCTGGGGCTAATTCTGGACAAGTAGAAGAGTATCCTTCCGCTCAGAAACTTTGTTTGGCTGGGCTTCAGTCATGACTTGGGCAGTGGTGGGCGGGTTCCAGAAGATTAAAAGTGATGCTAGGAGGTGGAGAGAGCATCAGTCAATAGTGAGACCTATGTATGGGGGTGAAAAGATGAGGCCCTGGGTCCTGAGAAGATCTCTTCAATCATCAGCCTTGAAGACTCACATGCACACACACATGCCCCTTTTGTGTGTGTGTGTGATTATGTGTTTGTGTCCTAATCTCCTACTGGGTCAAGGTCAGTGGCACGACTCTCATTCTTTCAACACTTCTGACCTCAGCATTTTTCTCTTTGGAATCTTCTTTCCCAGAGGTCTGCACGGCTCCCTCCACACTACCCTTAGGTCCTGTTCACATCAGGGCATCCTTAGACTTCTTTCCTGACACCTCCTTCAGAGACAATGGGTCTTCCCTTTCTGACCTTTCCCTGCTCTGCTCCCTCCGGAGCTCTCGTCAACACCTGACCTCACATTCTAGATCTCTTTGCATGTCTGTCTTCCTGCCCATGAGAGCGTGAGTTCCATGAGAACAAGGACTTTTGTGATCTGGCTTTCACCCCAGTGCCTTGGACAGGCTGCAGACTCCTGTACATGTGAGAGTTCCCAGGGCCCTCCATGCCCGGTGTGTTTTTTTCCCCCCAATTGCTGAGGTTTTTTGCTGATGACAGTGTTTCATGACCTGCTTTATTTTCATTTGAAGTGTCATTTGATAATAGTTATTATCATTTTAAAATGTGGTGACCAGTGATGATCAACCAGCAAAACAGAACACTTGAGATTTTCCTACCTCTTACCAATTCCAGTTCAATGTGATTTTCCTGTTTTGACCCCTGTTCCTCTCTGGTATATTTTCCCCTATCCAGTCTCCAACAGAACCTTCTTTCCTCTATTTTTTTTTTTTTTTTTTTTTTTGAGACGGAGTCTCATACTGTCACCCAGTCTGTCATGCAGTGGCGGGATCTCAGCTCAGGGTTTCTCATTTCTTCCTGACCATCTTTGGTGTCCTCTCTTCTCTGCCCAGCTGATTGTCCTGTGATTACCACACCTTCCCAGTGGTGGTGTAGGAGGAAGTGGGGAGTTACCCAGGAACCCCGTGGAACATGGCTTATTGAGACACCGGAAAGAGAGCCTGGCACAGAGCAGGAGTTCAGAGCTGGAGAGATTCATCCCGACTTACTCCGTGGTCATGATGGGCTCAGCCCTCCATGTGCTGACATACCCAGGGATCTGTCCTGAGGGTTTTGACCTGGCCAAGCTGCTCTCCGTAGAGGAGGAACAGGCAGTCGCCAGAGAGCCTGTCTGGAGGGACGCTGCTCACACCTGAGAGGGCGGTTGGGGGGTGTGTTGTGTTCTGGGAGCAACGAGCAAGAATACCCCCTTCTCTTGGCAGGGACACAGGAGAGGTCTGTCTTCCCAAGGGACAGCCGCGGGTAGGTGGCCACATCCTGGATGGTGCCTGTGTGTGACCATCACATGGGCTCTGAGCCCCACCGGGTGCAGTGGGCAGGCAGGCCACAGGGTGCCTGACTGATTCCCGGGGAGGCTGTGAGCCCTCAGGCAGCCACTGTTCTGTGTCAGCGCTAGGCTTGGCCTGGGGTACCCCAGAGAATAGGACAGATGGAGCAAGGGCGGGCATTTAGGGAGCAGTGACAGAAAGAGTTGATGAGGATGAAGGGAGGTCACGAGGGGAAAGCTTGCAGTGTGGTGTGCCCAGCACCAGCGCTGCCCTGGGAGATGTCTTTTTTTTTTTTTTTTTTTCATATCCCTGTCTTTTTTTTTTTTAATTTAATTTAATTTTATTTTTTTATTATACTTTAAGTTCTAGGGTACATGTGCATAACGTGCAGGTTTGTTACATATGTATACTTATGCCATGTTGGTGTGCTGCACCCATCAACTCGTCAGCACCCATCAATTCATCATTTATATCATGTATAAATCCCCAATGCAATCCCTCCCTCCTCCCCCCTCCCCCCTCCCCATGATAGGCCCCAGTGCGTGATGTTCCCCTTCCCGAGTCCAAGTGATCTCATTGTTCAGTTCCCACCTATGAGTGAGAACATGCGGTGTTTGGTTTTCTCTTCTTGTGATAGTTTGCTAAGAATGATGGTTTCCAGCTGCATCCATGCCCCTACAAAGGACGCACACTCATCCTTTTTTATGGCTGCATAGTATTCCATGGTGTATATGAGCCACATTTTCTTAATCCAGTCTGTCACAGATGGACATGTCTT
This sequence comes from Rhinopithecus roxellana, assembly GCF_007565055.1. Taxonomy (NCBI): domain Eukaryota; kingdom Metazoa; phylum Chordata; class Mammalia; order Primates; family Cercopithecidae; genus Rhinopithecus; species Rhinopithecus roxellana. The sequence continues at coordinate 33,278,769 of NC_044560.1, forward strand.
TTTAGCTGAGCCCAGGGAGGGAGCAGGTGTGTGGGGCAGGAGCTGCCTGCAGAGGGAGTGTTGTTAGGTTGGCGGCCGCCAGGTTAAGGAGGTGCTGAGCATGGAGGCCGTCGAGGACTTGGGCCGAGGTGACCCTGGTGAGGGTGGACCATGCTTGGCTATGGGTTCTGCTGAGGGAGGTCTGCATCCTCTGGAAAGGCTTCAGGCTGGAGGGACTCTGCCACCCTCTGGTGGACTGGAAGGGAAGTGTGTGTGGCCAAAGTCCCAGGCCAGGCTGCGTGTTTTATTCCACAAGGATCTGCACATTTCACGCGAGGTCACACATATGTTATGTTACAGCTCCATCACCTTCCAGCCCCGTGATTCCCATTCTCTGTGGCTTCATGTTCACTGTTCTCCCTCTTTCACAATCGGATGTCCTGAACGCAGATTTTTGTCATGTTCTGTGAGTTTGTGTTTGTGTGCCGTAGGTGGCACTGTGTATACCCTGGGGGCAGTGATGTCTGTGGCTGAGCACTGCACATGGGCTTGGGAGCAGAAGAGGGAGCAGCAGGGCGGGAGGATCAATGCCAGGGGAGCAGGGACAAGTCATTTTCATTTTCTCACTCCCAGGGACCAGAACCCAACATTCTGACTCCAGGTCGCAGTACCACACCCTGCTGGTGTCCCGAGATGTCATGAGTGCTCATAGTGTCATGTTGCCTTGGCATTCATTTTTTAAGGTGTAAATTTATTTGCCTCACATCAGAGGCAGGCCTTGGTCACCATGGCAGTTTTCAATACTGTATCTGGTTCAAGTTTCTCCAGTTGGTGGCCAGAGAAAATCTTAGAGGTATCTCTCCTGCTTGGTGTGCTGTGCTCCTCTCTCTCCATGTACTTTCTTTAAACTGATAATTCTGACATTTGCCCTCACATTTAAAGTGACCGCTTCTCAGTCACAGCATGATCTCCTTGTCCCAGTGTTTGCTGCTTGCTTTAAACACATCCATTAAAGCTCCCTGCTGGAAACTTGTCAGATAACACCTGGACTTAGATAACACCTGGACCAGTAAGCCATCGGCTTACTGGTCTCTTCTCTCCTCCCTACCTGGGCTTACTGACATCTGTATCTGTGGTCTCCAGGTGTGCTGAGTTCTCCCCAGTGTCTGTAAGTTGTAAAAACACTTACACTTTCACGTTGTGGTTTTATCACTGTAGCCTCACATGCCATCCAGGGCCTGACATGTAGGCTGTCCCATGGGACCTGTGCTGGTTGAACACCTGCTGGAGCTCTTGTTTTGGGACCTCTGGTTCTTCTGCGGACAGGAGCTTCGAGCTAACTTGATTGAAAAACTGATACGTTTCATGGAAAACACTGGGTCAGATGATGTATTCGTGGACTTCAGCTGCCATAACAAACACCTTAGCCTGGGTGAATTAAATAATAGAAAACTATTTTTCGCAGTTCTGTGAATAATGTGCTGTTTTAACCACTTTAAAATGTGCAATCAAGTGGAAATAACCACATACAGAGTGTTCAGTTACCATCACCACTATTTTTTCTAGAAAATTTTTATCATTTTAAACTGTAACTTTGCATCTTTTAAACAATAATAACTCCCTGTATTTTCCACCCTTGATCTTGATCATCTCTACTCTCTCTCTATGAATTTGCCTATTCTTGATGTTTCATGTAAATGTAATTATACATATTTGTTATTTTGTTTCTGACATATTTCACTTAGCATAATGTTTCCAAAGACCATGCATGTTCCAGCAGATGTCAGAGCTTCATTCCTCTGTAAGGCAGATTGACATTCTGTTGTATGTGTGACCACATTTGTTTATTCATGTGTTGATGAACACTTGGATTCTTTTCATATTTTATCTTTTGTGAGTAATGCTGCAATCAACATTCCCATGTGAGTACCTATTTGAGTCCCTGGATTCAATTCTTTGGGTATATAGCTAGGAATGGATGCTGTTTCATATGAGAATTCTATGATTAGCTTCTTGAGGAACAGCACAACTGTTTCTCCTAGTGGTTGTACCTTTTTATAATCTCACCAGCAATGTATGAAGATTCCAAATTCCACATAAGGCTTTCACATGTTATTTAACCTTTGAAAAGAATAGTAGCCGTATTTGTAGGTGTAGTGTGATATCTCCTTGTGGCTTTGACTTTGTATTTTCCTAATGACTAATGATGTTGAGTTTCTTTTCATGTCCCTCTTGATGATTTGCAAATCTTCTTTGAAGAAATGTCTATTTGAGTCCTTTGCCCATTTATATAAATTGGGTGGTTTGTCTTTTTGCTGTCGAGTTCTAGCAGTTCTTTATGTATTCTGGGCATGAAACCATTGTCTATGTGATTTGCAACTATTATGTCTCATTCTGTGTTTGGTCTTTTTATTTTCTTGATAATATCCTTTGATGCACAAAAGGCTTGCATCTTTAGCCCAATTTATCTATTTTTCCTTTTTGTTTTTCATGCATTTGGGTCATACCTGAGAATCCATGGCACATTTAAGGTCATTAAATTTACCCCTATGTCTTTTTCTAAGATGTTTTTGTGGTTATAGATCTTATAATTAACTCACTGATTCATTTTTAGATAATTGTTTGATGTGGTTGGAAGCATAGTTCTCTAAGTTTATTGTTTTGCATGTTTTTTTCTAGTTGTTTCTGCACCGTTACTGGAGAGAATGATTGTTCCTCCATTAAATTATCTTGACACCCTTATGCAAGAGCAATTAACTATAAGTGTGAGCGTTTATTTCTGGACTCTCAATTCTATCCCTTTGACCCCTATTTGTATTCTTATGCCAGCAACCTCTGTTTTTAATAGTTTAATGTTTTGTGAGATATGAAATAAGAAAGTTCAATTTCTGCATTTTCTTTGGCAAAATTGTTTTGGCTCTTTCAAGGGTACTTTTTTAAAAGCAAGGAGGCCAATATTGCGCAGTTTGAAAGCCGTTTCTGTCGTCTTTCAGAGGGGAGTTTTGCTGTCTAGGGATCTTTTCAGGAACTTTATCAAAGTAGGTAAATTATCACCACTTCCATTGCTGAGATACTGTGTTAAAATGTGTGTTGCGTCCCGTTGAGGAGTTGAGAGACCCTGGAAGCCCTTGTCTATGTTGTGAGGGACAGTGAGCTCCTTCATGAGGGGCACAGAAGACATTGTTTTGGGACACAATGTTGTCAGGGAAGGTGTGTGCATCTCTACTTCTTTATCTTTTTTTACAGATTGCATCTCAGCTAGACGTACTAGATATTGAAATCTTTGTTCATTCTCTTGGCTCTGGGTTAGCTGACCTGTCAGCTGGAGCTGGAGGACATGCCTGGCAGGGGAGTGACCCCCATGTGAAAGAGCAGGGCTCAGCTGACTGAAGGCAGCTGGAACCCAGAGAAGCAAGTGAGGTCTGACTCTTAGAAGCCAAAGACCAGCAGGTAGGTGTCCTCAGGGGCAAATGGACTGCACTGGTACCCATTGCAGTGGACTGGAAAAAGGTAAGAGGCTTTGGATATTCCATTTTCTCTCCCAGCTCTTCAGCAGGAGATTTGGGCCCTGGGCTGGTACTGTCCTGCATCAGGGGCAGGATAGATAGTAATGGCGGCATATCAGGCCTAAGTCCATGTCATCCTCTCAGGCATTGCCACTGAAGATGAAGAATTTTGTTCAGAGGCCTAGCCTTGGCACATGGGAGGAACCACCTCATTAAAATTAATTTAAGGAAACAGTATGCATGCTTTATTCTTCTGGAATAATAATAATTATTATTATTTTTTATTATACTTTAAGTTCTAGGGTACATGTGCATAACGTGCAGGTTTGTTACATATGTATACTTATGCCATGTTGGTGTGCTGCACCCATCAACTCGTCAGCACCCATTAATTCATCATTTATATCATGTATAACTCCCCAATGCAATCCCTCCCTCCTCCCCCCTCCCCCCTCCCCATGATAGGCCCCAGTGCGTGATGTTCCCCTTCCCGAGTCCAAGTGATCTCATTGTTCAGTTCCCAGCTATGAGTGAGAACATGCGGTGTTTGGTTTTCTCTTCTTGTGATAGTTTGCTAAGAATGATGGTTTCCAGCTGCATCCATGTCCCTACAAAGGACGCAAACTCATCCTTTTTTATGGCTGCATAGTATTCCATGGTGTATATGTGCCACATTTTCTTAATCCAGTCTGTCACAGATGGACATTTGGGTTGATTCCAAGTCTTTGCTATTGTGAATAGTGCCGCAATAAATATACGTGTACATGTGTCTTTGTAGTAGAATAATTTATAATCCTTTGGGTATATACCCAGTAGTGGGATGGCTGGGTCATATGGTACATCTAGTTCTAGATCCTTGAGGAATTGCCATACTGTTTTCCATAATGGTTGAACTAGTTTACAATCCCACCAACAGTGTAAAAGTGTTCCTATTTCTCCACATCCTCTCCAACAACTGTTGTTTCCTGACTTCTTAATGATTGCCATTCTAACTGGTGTGAGATGGTATCTCATTGTGGTTTTGATTTGCATTTCTCTGATGGCGAGTGATGATGAGCATTTTTTCATGTGTCTGTTGGCTGTATGAATATCTTCTTTGGAGAAATGTCTGTTCATATCCTTTGCCCACTTTTTGATGGGGTTGTTTGTTTTTTTCTTGTATATTTGTTTGAGTTCTTTGTAGATTCTGGATATTAGCCCTTTGTCAGATGAGTAGGTTGCAAAAATTTTCTCCCATTCTGTAGGTTGCCTGTTCACTCTGATGGTAGTTTCTTTTGCTGTGCAAAAGCTCTTTAGTTTAATTAGATCCCATTTGTCAATTTTTGCTTTTGCTGCCGTTGCTTTTGGTGTTTTAGACATGAAGTCCTTGCCCATGCCTATGTCCTGAATGGTACTACCTAGATTTTCTTCTAGGGTTTTTATGGTATTAGGTCTAACATTTAAGTCTCTAATCCATCTTGAATTAATCTTCGTATAAGGGGTAAGGAAAGGATCCAGTTTCAGCTTTCTACTTATGGCTAGCCAATTTTCCCAGCACCATGTATTAAATAGGGAATCCTTTCCCCATTTCTTGTTTCTCTCAGGTTTGTCAAAGATCAGATGGCTGTAGATGTGCAGTATTATTTCTGAGGACTCTGTTCTGTTCCATTGGTCTATATCTCTGTTTTGGTACCAGTACCATGCTGTTTTGGTTACTGTAGCCTTGTAGTATAGTTTGAAGTCAGGTAGCGTGACGCCTCCAGCTTTGTCCTTTTGACTTAGGATTGTCTTGGCAATGCGGGCTCTTTTTTGGTTCCATATGAACTTTAAAGCAGTTTTTTCCAATTCTGTGAAGAAACTCATTGGTAGCTTGATGGGGATGGCATTGAATCTATAAATAACCTTGGGGAGTATGGCCATTTTCATGATATTGATTCTTCCTATCCATGAGCATGGTATGTTCTTCCATTTGTTTGTGTCCTCTTTGATTTCACTGAGCAGCAGTTTGTAGTTCTCCTTGAAGAGGTCCTTTACATCCCTTGTAAGCTGGATTCCTAGGTATTTTATTCTCTTTGAAGCAATTGTGAATGGAAGTTCATTCCTGATTTGGCTCTCTGCTTGTCTGTTACTGGTGTATAAGAATGCTTGTGATTTTTGCACATTAATTTTGTATCCTGAGACTTTGCTGAAGTTGCTTATCAGCTTAAGGAGATTTTGGGCTGAGACGATGGGGTTTTCTAAATATACAATCATGTCATCTGCAAACAGGGACAATTTGACTTCTTCTTTTCCTAACTGGATACTCTTGATTTCCTTCTCTTGCCTGATTGCCCTAGCCAGAACTTCCAACACTATGTTGAATAGGAGTGGTGCGAGAGGGCATCCCTGTCTTGTGCCAGTTTTCAAAGGGAATTTTTCCAGTTTTTGCCCATTCAGTATGATATTAGCTGTGGGTTTGTCATAAATAGCTCTTATTATTTTGAGGTACGTTCCATCAATACCGAATTTATTGAGCGTTTTTAGCATGAAGGGCTGTTGAATTTTGTCAAAAGCCTTTTCTGCAGCTATTGAGATAATCATGTGGTTCTTGTCTTTGGTTCTGTTTATATGCTGGATTACGTTTATTGATTTACGAATGTTGAACCAGCCTTGCATCCCAGGGATGAAGCCCACTTGATCATGGTGGATAAGCTTTTTGATGTGCTGCTGAATCCGGTTTGCCAGTATTTTATTGAGAATTTTTGCATCAATGTTCATCAGGGATATTGGTCTAAAATTCTCTTTTTTTGTTGTGTCTCTGCCAGGCTTTGGTATCAGGATGATGTTGGCCTCATAAAATGAGTTAGGGAGGATTCACTCTTTTTCTATTGATTGGAATAATTTCAGAAGGAATGGTACCAGCTCCTCCTTGTACCTCTGGTAGAATTCAGCTGTGAATCCATCTGGTCCTGGACTTTTTTTGGTGGGTAGGCTATTAATTGTTGCCTCAATTTCAGAGCCTGCTATTGGTCTATTCAGGGATTCAACTTTTTCCTGGTTTAGCCTTGGGAGAGTGTAAGTGTCCAGGAAATTATCCATTTCTTCTAGATTTTCTAGTTGATTTGCGTAGAGGCGTTTATAGTATTCTCTGATGGTAGTTTGTATTTCTGTGGGGTCAGTGGTGATATCCCCTTTATCATTGTTTATTGCATCTATTTGATTCCTCTCTCTTTTCTTCTTTATTAGCCTTGCTAGCGGTCTGTCAATTTTGTTGATCTTTTCAAAAAACCAACTCCTGGATTCATTGATTTTTTGGAGGGTTTTTTTGTGTCTCTATCTCCTTCAGTTCGGCTCTGATCTTAGTTATTTCTTGCCTTCTGCTAGCTTTTGAATGTGTTTGCTCTTGCCTCTCTAGTTCTTTTAATTGTGATGTTAGAGTGTCAATTTTAGATCTTTCCTGCTTTCTCTTGTGGGCATTTAGTGCTAGAAATTTCCCTCTACACACTGCTTTAAATGTGTCCCAGAGATTCTGGTATGTTGTATCTTTGTTCTCATTGGTTTCAAAGAACATCTTTATTTCTGCTTTCATTTCGTTATGTACCCAGTAGTCATTCAGGAGCAGGTTGTTCAGTTTCCATGTAGTTGAGCGGTTTTGATTGAGTTTCTTAGTCCTGAGTTCTAGTTTGATTGCACTGTGGTCTGAGAGACAGTTTGTTATAATTTCTGTTCTTGTACATTTGCTGAGGAGTGCTTTACTTCCAATTATGTGGTCAATTTTGGAATAAGTGCGATGTGGTGCTGAGAAGAATGTATATTCTGTTGATTTGGGGTGGAGAGTTCTATAGATGTCTATTAGGTCCACTTGGTGCAGAGATGAGTTCAATTCCTGGATATCCTTGTTAACTTTCTGTCTTGTTGATCTGTCTAATGTTGACAGCGGAGTGTTGAAGTCTCCCATTATTATTGTATGGGAGTCTAAGTCTCTTTTTAAGTCTCTAAGGACTTGCTTTATGAATCTGGGTGCTCCTGTATTGGGTGCATATATATTTAGGAGAGTTAGCTCTTCCTGTTGAATTGATCCCTTTACCATTATGTAATGGCCTTCTTTGTCTCTTTTGATCTTTGATGGTTTAAAGTCTGTTTTATCAGAGACAAGGATTGCAAACCCTGCTTTTTTTTGTTCTCCATTTTCTTGGTAGATCTTCCTCCATCCCTTTATTTTGAGCCTATGTATGTCTCTGCATGTGAGATGGGTCTCCTGAATACAGCAGACTGATGGGTCTTGACTCTTTATCCAGTTTGCTAGTCTGTGTCTTTTAATTGGAGCATTTAGTCCATTAACATTTAAGGTTAATATTGTTATGTGTGAACTTGATCCTGCCATTATGATATTAACTGGTTATTTTGCTCGTTAGTTGATGCAGTTTCTTCCTAGCCTCGATGGTCTTTACATTTTGGCATGTTTTTGCGATGGCTGGTACTGGTTGTTCCTTTCCATGTTTAGGGCTTCCTTCAGGGTCTCTTGTAAGGCAGGCCTGGTGGTGACAAAATCTCTAAGCATTTGCTTATCTGTAAAGGATTTTATTTCTCCTTCACTTATGAAACTTAGTTTGGCTGGATATGAAATTCTGGGTTTAAAATTCTTTTCTTTAAGAACGTTGAATATTGGCCCCCACTCTCTTCTGGCTTGTAGAGTTTCTGCCGAGAGATCTGCTGTTAGTCTGATGGGCTTCCCTTTGTGGGTAACCCGACCTTTCTCTCTGGCTGCCCTTAAGATTTTTTCCTTCATTTCAACTTTGGTTAATCTGGCAATGATGTGTCTTGGAGTTGCTCTTCTGGAGGACTATCTTTGTGGCGTTCTCTGTATTTCCTGAATTTGAATGTTGGCCTGCCCTACTAGGTTGGGGAAGTTCTCCTGGATGATATCCTGAAGAGTGTTTTCCAACTTGGTTCCATTTTCCCCCTCACTTTCAGGCACCCCAATCAGACGTAGATTTGGTCTTTTTACATAATCCCATACTTCTTCCAGGCTTTGCTCATTTCTTTTTCTTCTTTTTTCTTTTGGTTTCTCTTCTCGCTTCATTTCATTCATTTGATCTTCAATCGCTGATACTCTTTCTTCCAGTTGATCGAGTCGGTTACTGAAGCTTGTGCATTTGTCACGTATTTCTCGTGTCATGGTTTTCATCTCTGTCATTTCGTTTATGATCTTCTCTGCATTAATTAGTCTAGCTGTCAATTCTTCCACTGTTTTTTCAAGATTTTTAGTTTCTTTGCGCTGGGTACGTAATTCCTCCTTTAGCTCTGATAAGTTTGATGGACTGAAGCCTTCTTCTCTCCTCTCGTCCAAGTCATTCTCTGACCAGCTTTGATCCGTTGCTGGCGATGGGCTGCGCAGCTTTGTAGGGGGAGATGCGCTCTTATTTTTTGAATTTCCAGCTTTTCTGCCCTGCTTTTTCCCCATCTTTGTGGTTTTATCTGTCTCTGGTCTTTGATGGTGGTGACGTACTGATGGGGTTTTGGTATAGGTGTCCTTCCTGTTTGATAGTTTTCCTTCTGACAGTCAGAAGGACTGTCTGTTGGTCTGTTGGAGATTGCTTGAGGTCCACTCCAGACCCTGTTTGCCTGGGTATCAGCAGCAGAGGTTGCCGAAGATAGAATATTGCTGAACAGCGAGTGTACCTGTCTGATTCTTCCTTTGGAAGTTTCCTCTCAGGGGTGTACTCCACCCTGTGAGGTGTGGGGTGTCAGACTGCCCCTAGTGGGGGATTTCTCCCAGCTAGGCTACTCAGGGGTCAGGGACCCACCTGAGCAGGCAGTCTGTCCGTTCTCAGATCTCAACCTCCGCGTTGGGAGATCCACGGCTCTCCCCAAAGCTGTCAGACAGAGTCGTTCGCGTCTGCACCGGCTCCCGCTACTTCCCCTGTTGGTCTTCAGCTGTGCACTGTCCCCAGAGGTGGAGACTACAGAGACAGGCAGGCTTCCTTGAGCTGCTGTGAGCTCCACCCAGTTCGAGCTTCCCAGCGGCTTTGTTTACCTACTTAAGCCTCAGCAATAGCGGGCGCCCCTCCCCCAGCCTCGCTGCTGCGTTGCGGATAGATTGCGGCAGACTGCTGTGTTAGCAGTGAGGGAGGCTTCGTGGGCGTGGACCCTCCCGGCCAGGTGTGGGATATGTTCTCCTGGTGTGCCTGTATGCTTACAGCGCAGTATTGGGGTGGGAGTTACCCGATTTTCCAGGTGTTGTGTGTCTCAGTTCCCCTGGCTAGGAAAACGGATCCCCTTCCCCCTTGCGCTTCCAGGTGAGGCAATGCCTCACCCTGCTTCAGCTCTCGCTGGTCAGGCTGCAGCAGCTGACCAGCACCGATTGTCCGGCACTCCCTAGTGAGATGACCCCAGTACCTCAGTTGAAAATGCAGAAATCACCGGTCTTCTGTGTCGCTCACGCTGGGAGTTGGAGACTGGAGCTGTTCCTATTCGGCCATCTTGCTCCGCCCCTGGAATAATTATTAATGTCATGTTTTACAATGTATCTCTTAAAGGAATGGTGAGAATCATCTACATAATGTATGTTTTAGGTTGTCCTCTCTATAATTACATTTTTCACATGTTCTTCTAGAAACCATTTCCTTTGGAAACACACAGGCAGTATCTCTGTGTTCATTTCTCCTGGGAAATCTTTATGCAGGGTGGAGAGAGTCACGTTTCCTAATGAGAGATGGAAAGCATCTGACTACCAGAAAACATGTCCAAATGCTGCTGGTATGAGCATGGGGCTGCAGGTGGAGATCAGTTTAAGGAGGTGTCAGGCAAAGTAATTTTGAAAGCCTTTTTTTTTTTTTTTTTTTTTACAAAATCATGGGCAGAAGCCACCATCTGGACCCACCACATGTTGGAATTGATGAGGGAAAGAAATGGAGCTCAGAAATTGAGAATGGAATCCAGGAGTGGCAAGAGGTTTGCGAGGTCGATGGGTGTGAGAGGTAAATGAGTGATGGATGAGAATGTTCAAAACGTCTTCTTTCTCCAAAATAAGAGAGCATTTGAGGTCCCTGAGCCAGACAGTGTACAGGCCAGGAACCTAAATGCTACCATTCATAGATAGCCAAGATGGCCCTAAGATGGTGAGAGAATCAGAATGGGATTTGGGTTTACACTGTGTATTTTTTACTCCCAGTAGCTACAGAATTCCCTACATCCCACTTTTTAATGTAACCCAGTGCATGTCATTACCTTTCGCAGTTCCAGACCTTTCCGGTTCATGGTTACAGACCCTTGGAAAACCCATATCCTTTCTGCTGTGAGATACAGGCAGCCATGTGGCATCACCCCTAAACATGCCTTCTGGGACATCAAATTGCTGATTAAGTAAAAGTCATTTCAGTAGCTATTGAAGACCTTCATTTTACCCCTCTCACACTTGTAATTCTTCTACCAAGAGGTGATGGTGATTTGCTTTAATAGATTAGTGTAGATTAATGCTTCTGCCAGGGGCAATTTTTTAGTTTTTAAAAGCATTGGCAAAGTCTGGAGACATCGCTTTTTGTCAGAGCTGAGGGAGGGAGTCCTGCTGGCCTTGACTGGGTAGAGTCCCCAGATAGTGCTGGACATTCTAGAGCTCACAGAGCCCCACCAGCATGCCCACTATAAAGTTCTATACTGAGGAGGAGTGGAGAGCCCTGATGTGCCTCCCCTAGCTTCCCTGGAGCTTTTTACCTTCTTCTTCCATCAGTCTCTACCACTTTCTCACCTCAGCTTGCTCCTTGAACCTGAATGCCCTCCACTTGAACTTTCCCTTAGTTTAAGACCAGCTGTAATCTCTCAACTTCCTTGGCCCCTTTCTGATCCTTAGCAGGGTGTCCTGTAGAGGGGATCCTCACCTTTCCTGGAGCTTCCCAGGATCCAGATGCCCCTGTCCTGTGTGGGCACCAGGGATATGGCCATGTGCCTCTGTCCCTAAAGGTCCTGTCACTCAGGAGCTTTGTGTGAGAGCAACTGAAGTGATATTACCCTCCCCTGCTTTTCTTGGAACATAAAAATATGTACAAACCTTGTAGAGTAAAATTTCTTAATGCATGTCAAAATTTAAAATATATATATTTTTGCCTTCCAAACTTTACTGGGAAAAATTTATCACATTCCCAGTCATGAAAAATGACACTTAATCAGGGTTATTCACTATATTGTTTGTTTAACAGCAAAATATTGGGAAAAACCTAGACTTTCACCAGCATGATGCTAATTCAACAGATTACCTTATATCTACACAATAGAATATGATGCAGCTGCATAAAAAGTATAGACTCAGCTATTCCTATGGAACCACCTGCATGTTCTATTTTAATTATAGCATCTAAACATCTCAGAATAAGATGCAGTTTTTGTACTAGATCTGACCTTAGAACATTATTTTTACCTTTTTTTTGTTTTTTTTTTTAAAGAGAGAGTGTCTCACTCTGTTACCCAGGCTGAAGTGCAGTGGCGAGATCATAATTGACTGCAGCCTCAACCTTGTGAGCTCAAGCGATCCTCCTGCCTCAGCCTCCTGAGTAGCTGGATCACAAGCCTCTTCCTTTGAGGCCTTTAAAATGATTTTAAAGTTTTCTTCACATAGGTATTGCACATTTCTAGTTAGGTTTATCCCTAGCTATTTTATCTCTGTAAATCAATGTTATTTTTGCCTGTGTCCCTTTATAGACCTGTCTGGATTTGATCTTTTTCTGACATTGAATGCATCTGCAAGCACATCTCCTATTTCTGTCCCTTGCTGTCCCAAGCACATTCTTACTTCATACGTTAATATGTATGTCCATTGTAATTTTTTTTTTAAAAAAAGCAGTTCTCTGTGCTTCAATTAATTTTTAACAGTTTTAACCACCACACCCGCCACCTACCTTGGACATCCTCAGTATTAGAATGCTGTAGTGTGGGATGGGTGTGGTCTGTGTTATCCTATCACCTAGTTATCCTCTTCCTAGGAGAAGAGCATGTTATGTGCCTGCCTTTATAATCTGGCAGTTATTTATTGTGCAGAAAGTGGAAGCACATAATTGTTGTTTCTTTCTCTCCAGAGTTTCTATTTTGTCTTTTGGTTTTATTTATTTGTTTTCAGAGATTATTCTCATGTTTGTTCTCTTCTTCTCTGGGTAAGCATTTAAGACTCCCCTCCCTTAGCCAGCCCCTAGTCTTCCTGCAGTTATCATCTCTTCCCACCCCACACCCTCATGCTCTCTCAATGTTTGTTCCTTTTTTCCTGGTCATCTTTTCTTTGGCAGGGTCTCTATTAGAAAGTCCAGGCTGACCCTCTCCCACTAATAATGCTGATCCTTGGAGTAGTATGTGCTTTCTTCACCTTTACTTAAGTGTAGTAGGAAATTCAGTTCAATCTTCTTTCTCTATAGTGCTACTTAGGTGCAGCTCCAGAATGATTTTCATCTTTAGACAGTTTGTGGTAAGAGGTAAACACTATTAGAACGCCAAAGGGTGAACAGATGTCCTGTTTTATTGTTTTTGTTTGTTTGCTTGCTTCTTTGTTTTGAGTGGGAAAGGCCCTCCTCACTTCCCCCATGGAGAGGATGGCAAGTTAGAGTGCTTGAAAATGCATAGAATTCCAAATTTGCTATCCAAAGGGACTCTCTATGGACTCTTCACACCCCACCATTTTACAGGTGGGGTGAACGACCGCTAATGCTAGTAGAAGCAGGTTTTACAGTCTCACTTTCCAATACATATGTTGTCTAGCAGCAGCTTGCTTTAGGATGTAGGGGTTCTAAGTACCCATTCTCCTCTTTTTGTAGTCTCAGCTGAACTGAGACAGAATGAGTTCCATTTTAACACTCAAATACAATAAAAATACGGCATTGCAGAAACTTGAAGATGAAAGTACATGGAGGTCACTATAATAAAGCACCTTTTGATTTAGACTGTGGTTCCTTTTTATTACAGAATACACTGACATTTCTCAGAGGAATAAGTTATTTGTAAACCTTTATTCACTTAGGTTCACTGAAACTTGAGTGAAAAAAATAAAAAAAAATAGGTGGATCAAATCTAATAAGATAAATTTATATTTTCTCTCTTATGTTCATCTGCATGATAAAGCTCTGCCATTTTCCTTCAGGTCATTTTTCCAGTTCCTTTCACATTTTACCTTTGCTGTTCTCTCTTTCATTTCTAGAGAATATTACTCTCATTTGGATAGACCAGTCTCCAGCCTCCTAAGAACATCTCAGAGTTGACATTACTACATATTTGTTTATTCCTTTCAAGGAGTAAACATATTGTTCAGAACAAGCTGAAAATATTGTTCTAGAAGTATAATGCTAACATAAAATCATTTCCCACTTCATCATTCAATTAATACAAAATGGCTATGGTTTCTCAAACCCTCTTGCTTTTTCATGTTTTTGTTCATGCTATTATACTACCTCTAAGTACATAACTTTCTTCTCAGTCTCCTTTGACCATCATCTACTCACCCGTCAGGATTTCGTCAGGCCTATGTCGAAAAATATGCTTAAAAACAAAGCTTACCTGAGAACGCCATTGTCAAGGATATACAAAATAGCAAGTATTAAATTTGATGGCTTTCTTCATAGAATAGATGTAGAATATTTTGTTCAAATGCTATTTAATTCAGATTAATATACATGCATACATTTATGCATGTGTATATATTAATACACGTTATATGTGCATGTGTGTATAAATATACACTCACAAACACACATGTATGTACATACCTCTACTATACCACTATTAACTTTTAGGATAAAAATGTCAAAATGTGAAATTTTTTTATTTTGATATTTTTTCTTTGTATGGTTGGCACATAAAAGGACTAAGGCTCCTATACTCTATGCATGTCTCAGAAAATAAGTACCATAGAGTCTCAGTATTTGTAAAACTCTTAAAGTTTATCCAGATGAAATTTCTAGTGAATCTGAGAATTTGCTCCACTACATAACACTATAATTCCTACTATATTGACAGATTGTCACCACCTGTTTGCTTGAATATTTAGGATGAAGAACTGTGGCCTTTCGAAGAACACTTTGGGGTAATGTCTGTATCATAGGTGCTTTGTAACTCTAAAAGGGTGAAACTGAAACCAATTTCTGAGTGTCACTGGGTAACACATTTCAGTTCATCATTCAAAAGTCATCTTTATTGACTCTTCCTCAATATAGAGAGACTGCTTCACCTGAAATAAAAGTAGGATATCAAAAATGACTGAATATTTGTTTTGAGACAATAAAAGGAATTTTTCGTACTGTGTGTAGTCTTTAACCACAGGCAAGTACAGAAGATGAAAGGAAGAGGATTCTAGAAACTAGATTCTAAATTAGCAATACGGTGACTATGGCAATGACAAAATCATGTCAGTCTGTAAAAATACAAAATAAACAATTGCCCCCTCTGAAGAAAATACTAATTTGTACATGTGTTAGGAAAAAATATTAATATACGAAGAAAATACTTTATAGAGGAGGACTTTTTTTTTGAAATAAAATCCATTGTAAAGGGATTTCTTCTTTAGACTACCATGGAGCAACAGAGATTAAAAAATACCCACCTTTATGAAATCAAACATTATAGAAAATACACAAGACAATGGTTTTCAAGGTAGTGGACATCAAAATATGGATGACAGTGATCCCTGCAAGGTGGGAAACAAATGAAGTGAGCCTTATGATTACCTAACTTAGCACCTGAGAAGTTCTTAGACCATGACACATGATGAGGCACCCAGGTGGAGCCTGGTGGTCGCCATAAGATGAAGAGATAAAGCTGAGAGCCCAGGAAGGCCAAGGTGACAAGAGTAAGCAGGGCAGAGTAACCGAGAGGAGAGAGCTACGTGTAGAATTCTGGAGAAATGTACAGAGTCACCACAAGTCTTAAGGCAAAGACTTACAGGTGCAGTTGTGAAGAAACTAAAGGAGAGGAAATAACCATCTAAAAGAATTGGAAAAAAATCTAGTGCTGACATAAAGTTATGAATAATTCTGTTTTTATTAGCCACAATAAAATATCTCATAATTCAAGAAGCATTGGATAAAGTAGTCATATGGATTCTGCCTTAGTATTGAGTGAAAAATTAGTTTTAGGCAACATGCTGCTCTGGTTCCACCTAACAAATTTTAGCAGCAAGACAAAGAAGATCAAACTGTTACCCAGCAATTAACTATATCATAGAATATAGCTCAAAATTATGTGTAGAAATGCAAAAAATGTCCAGAAGCCAATAAGATAAAGTTCAAAATGCCTGACATCCAGTCACAAAGTATGAGTCAAAATGAGAAAAACCCAGAATCATAAAAACAACAGCGACAACAAATGACTTGAACAAGTTCAGTGTGGCGAGGACATGAGTTTCTTAAGACTTATATATGAGGCACTCCTGGATGGCAACAGGACGACTGTAGAGATTTGTGCTGCCTCTTATCTCTAAGCTACTTTTAAGCTGATTTTTTGACTCTTTGCCTACTATGTTTATACAATGAGACTGTTTTTTTGGGGGGGCAGGTTTCTCAGATACTTTTTGGGATCTGAACAATTCTTTCTTTCTTTATTTTGAGACAAGAGTCTCACTCTGTTGCCAGGCTGGAGTACAGTGGTGCGATCCTGGCCCACTGCAAGCTCCACCTCTTGGGTTCACGCCATTCTCCTGCCTTAGGCTCCCGAGTAGCTGGGACTACAGGCTCCCACCACCACTCCCGGCTTTTTGTATTTTTAGTAGAGACAGGCCTTTCACTGTGTTAGCCAGGATGGTCTCCATCTGACCTTGTGATCTGTTCATCTCAGCCTCCCAAAGTGCTGCGATTACAGGGGTGAGCCACCATGCTCAGCCAGATCTGAACAATTCTAGAGTTAAAATCTAAATTACCTGAAGTTTTAAAAAGTACTGATTGTGATGAACAGCACATTAGATATTACAGAAGAAAAGTTTTGGTAACTTGAATACATAGCAATAGAAAATATCCAAAATAAAACACAAAAAGGAAAAAGACTGGAAAAAAATAGTAAACACAACTTCTGGAGCCAATGAAAAACTTGTAGCTGGTAAATATGTAATTAAAGTCCAAGGAGAAAAGGGGACAGAATAATATTTAAAGAAAACCAGTCATCCTTTCTTCAAATTTGATGAAGGCTTTGAATCTACAGATCCAAGAATGCCAATTAAGCCAAAGCACATGAAATATGAAGATACTTCTCCATAGTGCATTATAATCTAGAGAAGAGACAAATACAACATGCAGAAAAATGCAAATTAAGGACGGAGAAAGAAAGTTTATTTTTGGACACAATTCAAAAAACAGGCAGAAAACAGTACAGCAGTATCTTTAAAGAAAGTATTCAAATGTCAACCTAAAATTCTTTAAAGAAAAAAATACTTTATTTTTCAAAAATGAGGAATAATAAAGATTGTTTGAGACCTACAAAACTGAAAGAACTCGTCAATAGTAGGCCTAAACTACAATATGTAAAGAAGTCCATGAGGCAGCAGGAAAATTAAGTAGAACAGAAATCTGGATCAACAAAATGGAAAGCAGAGTCCTGAAAATGGTAGCTACAAAAATAAATATAAATGCATGATTTTATCATTTAGCATGCTCAAAAGCAAAATGACTTCTAAAGCAAAAATAGAAAAGCGTACTGTGAAATTGATAACATATGTAGAGATTCAATTAAAAAAAGGGATTAAAGTGCATGTTGCATATAAAAAGCCCAATTAAATATAGGTAGGTGAAAAATAAAAACATGAGAAAATATATGTCATCCAAACTCTAACCAAAAGAGTAGCTATAGTAATATTAGATAAGGTAGACTTGAGATTAAAGAGGGGATACAGAGAATAATTTCATAATATAAAGTTAAATGTATGTACTTAACAAAAGATATAACTTCTGGTAGTTACACACAAGAAATGAAAGCACATAGGTCACAGTAAGATACTGGTCTGTATCTTTTATTATTATTTATTATTATTATATTTTAAGTTCTAGGGTACATGTGCACAACGTGCAGGTTTGTTACATATATATACATGTGCCATGTTGGTGTGCTGTACCCATTAACTCATCATTTACATTAGGTATATCTCCTAATGCTATCCCTTCCCCTACCCCCTCCCCACAATAGGACCTGGTGTGTGATGATCCCTTTCCTGTGTCCACGTGATCTCATTGTTCAATTCCCACCTATGAGTGAGAACATGTGGTGGTAGGTTTTCTGTTCTTGTGATAGTTTGCTGAGAATGATGGTTTCCAGCTGCATCCATGTCCCTACAAAGGATGCAAACTCATCCTTTTTTATGGCTGCATAGTATTCCATGGTGTATATGTGCCACATTTTCTTAATCCAGTCTGTCACTGATGGACATTTGGGTTGATTCCAAGTCTTTGCTATTGTGAATAGTGCCGCAATAAGAATATGTGTGCATGTGTCTTTATAGCAGCATGACTTATATCCTTTGGGCATATCCCCAGTAATGGGATGACTGGGTCAAATGGTATTTCTAGTTCTAGATCCTTGAGGAATTGCCACACTGTTTTCCACAATGGTTGAAGTAGTTTACAGACCCACCAACAGTGTAAAAGTGTTCTTATTTCTCCACAGCGTCTCCAGCACCTGTTGTTTCCTGATTTTTTAATGATTGCCATTCTAACTGGTGTGAGATGGTATTTCATTGTGGTTTTGATTCGCATTTCTCTGATGGCGAGTGATGATGAGCATTTTTTCATGTGCCTGTTGGCTGTATGAATGTCTTCTTTTGAGAAGTGTCTGTTCATATCCTTTGCCCACTTTTTGATGGGGTTGTTTGTTTCTTATAAATTTAAATGAATTCTTTATAGGTTCTGGATATTAGCCCTTTGTCAGATGAGTAGATTGCAAAAATCTTCTCCCATTCTGTAGGTTGCCTGTTCACTCTGATGGCAGTTTCTTTTGCTGTGCAGAAGCTCTTTAGTTTAATTAGATACCATTTGTCAATTTTGCCTTTTGTTGCCATTGCTTTTGGTGTTTTAGACATGAAGTCCTTGCCCATACCTACGTCCCGAATGGTATTACCTAGGTTTTCTTCTGGGTTTTTATGGTATTAGGTGTAACATTTAAGTCTCTAATCCATCTTGAATTAATTTTCGTGTAAGGAGTAAGGAAAGGATCCAGTTTCAGCTTTCTACTTACGGTTAGCCAGTTTTCCAAGCACCATTTATTCAATGGGGAATCCTTTCCCCATTTCTTATTTTTGTCAGTTTTGTCAAAGATCAGATGGCTGTTGATGTGTGGTATTATTTCCAAGGGCTCTGTTCTGTTCCATTGGTCTATATCTCTGTTTTTGTATCAGTACCATGCTGTTTTGGTTACTGTAGCCTTGTAGTACAGTTTGAAGTCAGGTAATGTAATGTTTCCAGCTTTGTTCTTTTGACTTTGGATTGTCTTGGCAATGCGCGGTCTTTTTTGCTTCCACATGAACTTTAAAGCAGATTTTTCCAATTCTGTGAAGAAGGTCATTGGTAGCTTGATGGGGATGGCAATGAATCTAAAAATTACCCTGGGCAGTATGGCCATTTTCACAATATTGATTCTTCCTATCCATGAGCATGGAATGTTCTTCCATTTGTTTGTGTCCTCTTCTATTTCACTGAGCAGTGGTTTGTAGTTCTCCTTGAAGAGGTCCTTTACATCCCCTGTAAGTTGGATTCCTAGGTATTTTATTCTCTTTGAAGCTATTGTGAATGGGAGTTCATTCATGATTTGGCTCTCTGTTTATCTGTTACTGGTGTATAAGAATGCTCGTGATTTTTGTACATTGATTTTGCATCCTGAGACTTTGCTGAAGTTGCTTATCAGCTTAAGGGAATTTGAGGCTGGGAAAATGGGGTTTTCTAAATATGCAATCATGTCATCTGCAAACAGGGACAATTTGATTTCTTCTTTTCATAACTGAATACACTTTATTTCTTTCTCTTGCCTGATTGCCCTAGCCAGAACTTCCAACACTGTGTTGAATAGGAGTGGTAAGAGAGGGCATCCCTGTCTTGTGCCAGTTTTCAAAGGGAATGCTTCCAGTTTTTTCCCAATCAATATGATATTGGCTGTAGGTTTGTCATAAATAGCTCTTATTATTTTGAGATACATTCCATTGATACCGAATTTATTGAGAGTTTTAGCATGAAGGGCTGTTGAATTTTGTCAAAGGCCTTTTCTGCATCTATTGAGATAATCATGTGGTTTTTGTCTTTGGTTCTGTTTATATGATGAATTACGTTTACTGATTTGTGTATGTTGAACCATCCTTGCATCACAGGGATGAAGACCACTTGATTATGGTGGATAAGCTTTTTGTTGTGCTGTTGGATTCTGTTTGCCCGTATTTTATTGAGGATTTTTGCATTGATGTTAATCAGGGATATTGGTCTAAAATTCTCTTTGTTGTGTCTCTGCCAGGCTTTGGTATCAGGATGATGTTGGCCTCATAAAATGAGTTAGGGAGGATTCCCTCTTTTTCTATTGTTTGGAATAGTTTCAGAAGGAATGGTACCAGCTGCTCCTCGTACCTCTGGTAGAATTCAGCTGTGAGTCCATCTGGTCCTGGACTTGTTTTGGTTGGTAGGCTATTAACTATTACCTCAATATCAGAGCCTACTATTGGTCTATGCAGGTATTCAACTTCCTCCTGGCTTAGTCTTGAGAGAGTGTAAGTGTCCAGGAAATTATCCATTTCTTCTAGGTTTTCTAGTTGATTTGCGTAGAGATGTTTATAGTATTCTCTGATGGTAGTTTGTGTTTCTGTAGGGTCAGTGGTGATACCCCCTTTATCATTTGATTCTTCTCTTTTTTCTTCTTTATTAGTCTTGCTAATGGTCTATCAATTTTGTTGATCTTTTAAAAAAAACAGCTCCTGGATTCATTGATTTTGGGGGGAATTTTTGTGTCTCTGTCTCCTTCAGTTTTGCTCTGATCTTAGCTATT
Organism: Rhinopithecus roxellana; assembly: GCF_007565055.1. Classification (NCBI taxonomy): domain Eukaryota; kingdom Metazoa; phylum Chordata; class Mammalia; order Primates; family Cercopithecidae; genus Rhinopithecus; species Rhinopithecus roxellana. Next base: position 33,299,183 of record NC_044560.1, read on the forward strand.
TCTTGCCTTCTGCTAGCTTTTGAATGTGTTTGCTCTTGTTTCTCTAGTTATTTTAATAGTGATGTTAGGTTATCAATTTTAGGTTTTTCCTGCTTTCTCTTGTGGGCATTTAGTGCTATAAATTTCTTTCTACACATTGCTTTAGATGTGTCCCAGAGATTGTGGTATGTTGTGTCTTTCTTCTCATTGGTTTCAAAGAACATCTTTATTTCTGCCTTCATTTCGTTATGTACCCAGTAGTCATTCAGGAGCAAGTCGTTCAGTTTCCATGTAGTTGAGTGGTTTTGATTGAGTTTCTTAGTCCTGAGTTCTAGTTTGCACTGTGGTCTGAGAGACAGTTTGTTATAATTTCTGTTCTTGTACATTTGCTGAGGAGTGCTTTACTTCCAACTATGTGATCAATTTTGGAATACGTGCAATGTGGTGCTGAGAAGAATGTATATTCTGTTGATTTGGGGTATACATCAGGTATAACTCCCAATGAGATCACTTGGACTTGGGAAGGGGAACATCACACACCGGGGCCTATCACGGAGAAGGGGGAGGGGGGAGGGATTGCATTGGGAGTTATACCTGATGTAAATGATGAGTTGATGGGTGCTGACGAGTTGATGGGTGCAGCACACCAACATGGTACAAGTATACATATGTAACAAACCTGCACGTTATGCACATGTACCCTAGAACTTAAAGTATAAAAAATAAATAAATAAAAATAAACATTTAGAATACAAAAAAAAAAAAAAAAAAAACCAGTAGGACTACACTTAGTACTGCAGGTTATAAGAAAGGCTAACAGGGAAATAGAATTTCCAGGATCTATAAGGGATGTGTTTGCCCTTGACGAAGTCATTATGCAGTCACACAGTGCTGGAATCCATGGGCTTAAGACCTTGAAATGATACTTCCTAAGCTAATAACCAAAATTCATGATAAAGTGACCATGGGAATGATAACTCAATAGGGTTCATCTTCTAAAACAGTATATTCTATTTTAATAAGGGCCTTCCTAGGGTACTATGTCTAATAAATCCAAGTGTCTTAATTTCAGGGCCAAACCAAGAAAATATTTCTTGTTGGGCAATCTCTTTTTCTACTTGAGTTTGGCAATGGCAGAAGCCATACAATAGCATAAAGTTTCCAAAAAATACTCTGGCATGGAATCAAAGGACACAGAGGGAGAAACAGGACTGAAATGAAGAGCAAGTGAAAGAAACAATTTCCAAAGGTCTGTGCTACATACTTCCAAATAAATATTTTGACTTCATATGGCTTCAAGCCACATGATGCTGCAAATCTTCAGAGATTGAAATGTTTTAATTACGCAGTTCCTTACCAAAAGCAATACAATCAAAGTGTTTTAATATGTCGGGATGTTAATGTTATCTTTCTGTTGCAGGAGAAAAAGGTCTACATGAATAGATACTGATTTTCTGACTGCATGTTACTTAGCAGTTTACTTGGTGTTAGTAACTGATAAGCTTTTCATGGGATTTTGTTATGGAGATTCTGTTTCTCCCAAGCCTTGTGCAGACTCTGATACCAGGTCTTTTTATTGATGCATGTAATCAGATGGACTTCAAATTAAAAGCAATGAAAATCACATTAGTCTGTCTACTAGATTAGATGTTATTAAGAGTAATGGGGTAATACTATCAGAGCTTCATGTCTTAATGTTTGGTTCTTAAAACCTAAAATTTCAGACAAATAAAGCTTGTCATGGGTTATTACTCATTGTCATACACAAATACTGATATATTTATCACTGTTGGCTAAAGGAATGGCATCTTTAAGATAATTATTTTCCAGGAGAGTGGTTGTAGAGAAGAGGAAGAAAGATAATAAATAAAATTAGGAGGCCCACATAAGGTAGCATGGGTGTGAATACATTGAATAAAAGTGTAGTGCCTCAAAGGATGATGATAATGTCATATTAACAATGTGTCTATATAAATGTTTTATCATATTTGCTGAAATATAGTTGTAACTTATTATACCACTATGTATCCTGTGATAAAATTATAAAACACCATAAAATCAGATATTACAGGTAAGAGTATAAAATTGGAACCATATATTCGAGTATCCTTATATATAAAGTATTACAAAAAATAAATATGTATATATAAAGTATTTCAATAGAAAAGAAAATGTAATATGTGAAATTATTATTCCATACTAACATATTAGCAAACCTTGGAGAAGACTTGGGTCTCTTGATTTCTAATTGAGTTTTCTTTCTACTGCAAGGTACTGAATTCTCATGCAATTTCTCCCTTAGAACTCTAAGGTGTCTTTTTATTCATTTAAGTGTACATAGTTTCAATATATCATTTGATTACTTACCTTGTGTTATTAAACTCTGACTGCATATGAATAATTACAGTGAGAAGACTGATAAGTTCATCTCCATTTACAAATGTCTGTCAGTTTCATGTTTATGATCCTAAACTTATTAAGCCATGAGCACAAAAGAAAGTGATGTAAGGGAATATTCCAAACTACCAGAGTCAGATTAAACATGGACACATGGCTCAGAACTATTCTGACCATGGATATATAGTCACAATGTTTCTTTCTCTATTAAAACCCATAATGCTTGTCCAGTGTGTTTTGTGGAAGAAGGCACTGTGGGCCATTTGTATATTAATAGGTCTCATTGCATAAGATTCTTTGCAGACTAATGAATTGTATTTGGCGGGAGGCATGGCAGTAAAAGGACTGAGAGCGCAGTAGCATTGTTTAACATTCTTTTGAACTGTGTGGACCATGTAAAATCATATACTTTTATGTTGACTTATCTTTTCCAATGTCTCTTCATTTTGAGCAAGGACAAAACAGAAAAATATTTGGAAAATGTACATAGGGTTGTCCATGAAAGAAATACCATATTCCTAAATCCAGTTACCTTCTTTACTCTTCATTGAAAATAAGCATCACCAAAATTATTTGAAGCTCTCTGTACTCACCACAGGAAGGGATCTTCTTGTAATGGTGTATTTTGTGCAAACTTATTAACATTACCCTTTACAAGGACCTGTGTGCATTTTCCCCTTCTTTATCATTTCTGTGATTTAAAAATAGATAAAATAACTTGCTGAAGCAGGTAACATTGAAGAAGTATATGTAACCTATATAAAAGGGAAGAAGAATAACCAAATGAGATTTATGAGAGACACGTGATTCAAGGCAGGGCATAAATATAGGAAAGCTATAATAAAAAAGCAAAAGAGTATGATAGTCCTAGCTAAGAAGTCAGTATACACAAGCAGTTCTCAGATTGATGGGTGTGACTTATTAGATCTAAAATTAGGGGTGAGAATTTCATTCCTGAAAAATTCCCAGGCAATGCAGATGCTATTGGTCCATGGACCATACCTTCAACAGCACAGGTACATATGCATTGACCCTCTTAGCCCTGCAGACTGGTATGAAGGTAGAAGATGAAATTAACATTGCTAAATGAAAAATTGCAGGGAGGGGGAAAGAATGGCTGAAAAATAATTAAATTGTGCAGCTGTAACAACAAAATGTTATCTCCAAGAACCCTGAACCCCATAGTCATTTAAAAATGTTGTGCCTTTAGGCAACATTGGCCTGAATATACATCTATAACGAGATATTCTTATTTATCATTTTAGCACAGCACAGTGAATATTCATTCCATGCCAGGGATTGTGCTGTATGGAAATACAGAAGCCAAAGTTCTTGTTCCCTTGTTTTTTGCCTCCCAGAGTTGCAGGTTTATAGATAGAAAATATATAGATGCATAAATACAAACACAAATGATTATATGTAATTAATGTGTCCTATTCCTTTACAATGTGGTTTCAAATCTCATGCCCCATTCCAATCCTGTTGAAAAAAAATTATTTTTTTTATTCTAACTCCCTGTGTTAAATGAAAGGGCCCTAAAGTTTTACTAAATCCAAGATTGTTTAGCAAGAAGTGGGATATTTTAATCCATCCAGCAGAGATCCCCTTCACAGTGTGGCACTGGTGTGGAAAAGCCACCACCTTGGCACATTATGGCACTGCTGACCTAGCAGTTGTTTCTAGAAGTTGAAGAGTAGAGGAGGAGCATCTTTCAAATGTTACTGCTTCGCTATGTAGCTATGAGCTCTAAATGTCATAATACTTTAAATATTTCAGAGACAGTTCTTTAGTTTAAATACTTTTGAGGCACAGCTCAAAGTTTTCTCAGGGATTCACAAGTCTGGTGGGTGTAGCCCCATAATACCTGACTTATATAGTTTGAAATCAGCTGTGTTTTTTTGTATTCTTTCCACAATGTTAACTTTGAAATGAAGCGCTAAACAATTCCGCTCCTACTCTTGAGTCTCATCCCCATCTGCTCTGCTCTTCAGCTTCCTCCACATGACTTTTGCTGTCTCCCCAAAATAGCACACCTCTACTTTGCGCTTTCTGTTTTCTTTCCTGCAATGTTGTTCACCCAGATAACCAGCTGCAGGGCCCACATTCTCATGTTATTTACCCAGATAACCAGCTGCAGGGCCCATACTCTCATGTTATTCAGGCCTTCATTTAAACCTCCCTTTCTCTGTGAACATGACCTCATTACCTTATTTCAAATGAAAACAACTTTTCCAACTCTCTGAATTTTGAGTTTTATTTTTCTTCATAAAGCTTACTGTCAACTAATTATCAGTTTTCATTGTTTCTACTGGGACGTAAGTCTTACACAAAATGAATTATTTAATCTGCTTTGTTAAGTATCTCGAATACCTAGAACTTTGCTTCAGTGATGGAGTAAGTGAACGAATGAAAAAGTGAAGCATATCTACAAATTTCCAAATAAAATGTTTTAAGGAGTTTTCTTTCTTTAAAACCCAGCAGAAATTTCAGAAATAAATGTGACAATGGCAACATAAAATGAAGTCAAAAAGAAGAATCAGACAGGTACACTCGCTGTTCAGCAATATTCTATCTTCGGCAACCTCTGCTGCTGATACCCAGGCAAACAGGGTCTGGAGTGGACCTCAAACAATCTCCAACAGACCAACAGACAGTCCTTCTGACTGTCAGAAGGAAAACTATCAAACAGGAAGGACACCTATACCAAAACCCCATCAGTACGTCACCGTCATCAAAGACCAGAGACAGATAAAACCACAAAGATGGGGAAGAAGCAGGGCAGAAAAGCTGGAAATTCAAAAAATAAGAGCGCATCTCCCCCTGCAAAGGTGCGCAGCCCATCGCCAGCAACGGATCGAAGCTGGTCAGAGAATGACTTTGACGAGAGGAGAGAAGAAGGCTTCAGTCCATCAAACTTATCAGAGCTAAAGGAGGAATTATGTACCCAGCGCAAAGAAACTAAAAATCTTGAAAAAACAGTGGAAGAATTGACAGCTAGACTAATTAATGCAGAGAAGATCATAAACGAAATGACAGAGATGAAAACCATGACACGAGAAATACGTGACAAATGCACAAGCTTCAGTAACCGACTCGATCAACTGGAAGAAAGAGTATCAGCGATTGAAGATCAAATGAATGAAATGAAGCGAGAAGAGAAACCAAAAGAAAAAAGAAGAAAAAGAAATGAACAAAGCCTGCAAGAAGTATGGGATTACGTAAAAAGACCAAATCTACGTCTGATAGGGGTGCCTGAAAGTGAGGGGGAAAATGGAACCAAGTTGGAAAACACTCTTCAGGATATCATCCAGGAGAACTTCCCCAACCCAGTAGGGCAGGCCAACATTCAAATTCAGGAAATACAGAGAACGCCACAAAGATACTCCTCCAGAAGAGCAACTCCAAGACACATAATTGCCAGATTCACCAAAGTTGAAATGAAGGAAAAAATCTTAAGGGCAGCCAGAGAGAAAGGTCGGGTTACCCACAAAGGGAAGCCCATCAGACTAACAGCAGATCTCTCGGCAGAAACTCTACAAGCCAGAAGAGAGTGGGGGCCAATATTCAACGTTCTTAAAGAAAAGAATTTTAAACCCAGAATTTCATATCCAGCCAAACTAAGTTTCATAAGTGAAGGAGAAATAAAATCCTTTACAGATAAGCAAATGCTTAGAGATTTTGTCACCACCAGGCCTGCCTTACAAGAGACCCTGAAGGAAGCCCTAAACATGGAAAGGAATAACCGGTACCAGCCATTGCAAAAACATGCCAAAATGTAAAGACCATCGAGGCTAGGAAGAAACTGCATCAACTAACGAGCAAAATAAACAGTTAATATCATAATGACAGGATCAAGTTCACACATAACGATATTAACCTTAAATGTTAATGGACTAAATGCTCCAATTAAATGACACAGACTGGCAAGCTGGATAAAGAGTCAAGACCCATCGGTCTGCTATATTCAGGAGACCCATCTCACATGCAGAGACATACATAGGCTCAAAATAAAGGGATGGAGGAAGATCTACCAAGCAAATGGAGAACAAAAAAAACAGGGGTTGCAATCCTTGTCTCTGATAAAACAGACTTTAAACCATCAAAATTCAAAAGAGACAAAGAAGGCCATTACATAATGGTAAAGGGATCAATTCAACAGGAAGAGCTAACTCTCCAAAATATATATGCACCCAATACAGGAGCACCCAGATTCATAAAGCAAGTCCTTAGAGACTTACAAAGAGACTTAGGCTCCCATACAATAATAATCGGAGACTTCAACACTCCACTGTCAACATTAGACAGATCAACGAGACAGAAAGTTAACAAGGATATCCAGGAATTGAACTCATCTCTGCACCAAGCGGACCTAATAGACATCTATAGAACTCTCCACCCCAAATTAACAGAATATACATTCTTCTCAGCACCACATCGCACTTATTCCAAAATTGACCACATAATTGGAAGTAAAGCACTCCTCAGCAAATGTACAAGAACAGAAATTATAACAAACTGTCTCTCAGACCACAGTGCAATCAAACTAGAACTCAGGACTAAGAAACTCAATCAAAACCGCTCAACTACATGGAAACTGAACAACCTGCTCCTGAATGACTACTGGGTACATAACGAAATGAAGGCAGAAATAAAGATGTTCTTTGAAACCAATGAGAACAAGGATACAACATACCAGAATCTCTGGCACACATTTAAAGCAGTGTGTAGAGGGAAATTTATAGCACTAAATGCCCACAAGAGAGAGCAGGAAAGATCTAAAATTGACACTCTAACATCACAATGAAAAGAACTAGAGAGGCAAGAGCAAACACATTCAAAAGCTAGCAGAAGGCAAGAAATAACTAAGATCAGAGCCGAACTGAAGGAGATAGAGACACAAAAAACCCTCCAAAAAATCAATGAATCCAGGAGTTGGTTTTTTGAAAAGATCAACAAAATTGACAGACTGCTAGCAAGACTAATAAAGAAGAAAAGAGAGAGGAATCAAATAGACACAATAAAAAATGATAAAGGGGATATCACCACCAACCCCACAGAAATAGAAACTACCATCAGAGAATACTATAAACACCTCTACGCAAATCAACTAGAAAATCTAGAAGAAATGGATAATTTCCTGGACACTTACACTCTCCGAAGACTAAACCAGGAAGAAGTTGAATCCCTGAATAGACCAATAGCAGGCTCTGAAATTGAGGCAACAATTAATAGCCTACCCACCAAAAAAAAGTCCAGGACCAGATGGATTCACAGCTGAATTCTACCAGAGGTACAAGGAAGAGCTGGTACCATTCCTTCTGAAACTATTCCAATCAATTGAAAAAGAGGGAATCCTCCCTAACTCATTTTATGAGGCCAACATCATCCTGATACCAACGCCTGGCAGAGACACAACAAAAAAAGGAGAATTTTAAACCAATATCCCTGATGAACATTGATGCAAAAATCCTCAATAAAATACTGGCAAACCAGATTCAGCAGCACATCAAAAAGCTTATCCACCATGATCAAGTGGGCTTCATCCCTGGGATGCAAGGCTGGTTCAACATTCGCAAATCAATAAACATAATCCAGCATATAAAGAGAACCAAAATCAAGAACGACATGATTATCTCAATAGATGTAGAAAAGGCTTTTGACAAAATTCAACAGCCCTTCATGCTAAAAACGCTCAATAAATTCGGTATTGATGGAACGTACCTCAAAATAATAAGAGCTATTTATGACAAACTCACAGCTAATATCATACTGAATGAGCAAAAACTGGAAAAATTCCCTTTGAAAACTGGCCCAAGACAGGGTTGCCCTCTCTCACCACTCCTATTCAACATAGTGTTGGAAGTTCTGGCTAGGGCAATCAGGCAAGAGAAAGAAATCAAGGGTATTCAGTTAGGAAAAGAAGAAGTCAAATTGTCTCTGTTTTCAGATGACATGATTGGATATTTAGAAAACCCCATTGTCTCAGCCCAAAATCTCCTTAAGCTGATAAGCAACTTCAGCAAAGTCTCAGGATACAAAATTAATGTGCAAAAATCACAAGCATTCTTATACACCAGTAACAGACAAGCAGAGAGCAAATCAGGAATGAACTTCCATTCACAACTGCTTCAAAGAGAATAAAATACCTAGGAATCCAACTTACAAGGGATGTCAAGGACCTCTTCCAGGAGAACTACAAACTGCTGCCCAGTGAAATCAAAGAGGACACAAACAAATGGAAGAACATACCATGCTCATGGATAGGAAGAATCAATATCGTGAAAATAGCCATACTGCCCAAGGTTATTTATAGATTCAATGCCATCCCCATGAAGCTACCAATGAGTTTCTTCACAGAATTGGAAAAAACTGCTTTAAAGTTCACATGGAACCAAAAAAGAGCCCGCATTGCCAAGACAATCCTAAGTCAAAAGGACAAAGCTGGAGGCGTCACGCTACCTGACTTCAAACTATACTACAAGGCTACGGTAACCAAAACAGCATGGTACTGGTACCAAAACAGAGATATTGGACCCAATGGAACAGAACGAGTCCTCAGAAATAATACCGACACATCTACAAGCCAAAAATTGGGGGGAAAGGATTCCCTATTTAATAAATGGTGCTGGGAAAATTGGCTAGCCATAAGTAGAAAGCTGGAAAACTGGATCCTTCCTTACCCCTTATACGAAGATTAATCAAGATGGATTAGAGACATTAAATGTGTAGACCTAATACCTAAAAACCCTAGAAGAAAATCTAGTAGTACCATTCAGGACATAGGCATGGGCAAGGACTTCATGTCTAAACACACCAAAAGCAACGGCGCAAAAGCAAAATTGACAAATGGGATCTAATTAAACTAAGAGCTTTTGCACAGCCAAAGAAACTACCATCAGGATGAACAGGCAACCTACAGAATGGGAGAAAATTTTGCAACCTACTCATCTGACAAAGGGTAATATCCAGAATCTGACAAAGAACTCAAACAAATATAAGAGAAAAAAACAAACAACCCCATCAAAAAGGTGGGGAAAGGATATGAACAGAACATTCTCAAAAGAAGATATTCATACAGCCAACAGACACATGAAAAAATGCTCATCGTCACTGCCCTCAGAGAAATGCAAATCAAAACACATGAGATACCATCTCACACCAGTTAGAATGGCAATCATAAGAAGTCAGGAAACAACAGGTGTTAGAGAGGATGTGGAGAAATGGAACACTTTTACACTGTTGGTGGGATTGTAAACTAGTTCAACCATTATGGAAACAGTATGGCAATTCCTCAAGGATCTAGAACTAGATGTACATATGACCCAGCCATCCCACTACTGGGTATATACCAAAGGATTATAATAGTCTACTACAAAGACACTGTACACGTATGTTTATTGCGGCACTATTCACAATAGCAAAGACTTGGAATCAACCCAAAAGTCCATCGTGACAGACTGGATTAGAAGAAATGTGGCACATATACACATGGAAATACTATGCAGCCATAAAAAGGATGAGTTTGCGTCCTTTGTAGGGACATGGATGCAGCTGGAAACCATCATTCTTAGCAAACTATCACAAGAACAGAAAACCAAACACCGCATGTTCTCACTCATAGGTGGGACTGAACAATGAGATCACTTGGACTCGGGAAGGGGCATACACACACTGGGGCCTATCATGGGGAGGGGGGAGGAGGAGGGTTGCATTGGGGGTTTATACATGATATAAATGATGAAGTGATGTGTGTGCGATTGATGGTGTGCAGCACACCAACACTGGCATAGTATACATATGTAACAAAACTGCAGGTTCTGCACATGTACCCTAGAACTTAAAGTATAATAATAAAAAAAAAGATAATTATTTCCAGGAGAGTGGTTGTAGAGAAGAGGAAGAAAGATAATAAATAAAATTAGGAGGCCCACATAAAGTAGCATGGGTGTGAACATTGAATAAAAGTGTAGTGCCTCAAAGGATGATGATAATGTCATATTAACAATGTGTCTATATAAATGTTTTATCATATTTGCTGAAATATAGTTGTAACTTATTATACCACTATGTATCCTGTGATAAAATTATAAAACACCATAAAATCAGATATTACAGGTAAGAGTATAAAATTGGAACCATATATTCGAGTATCCTTATATATAAAGTATTACAAAAAATAATATGTATATATAAAGTATTTCAATAGAAAAGAAAATGTAATATGTGAAATTATTATTCCATACTAACATATTAGCAAACCTTGGAGAAGACTTGGGCTCTTGATTTCTAATTGAGTTTTCTTTCTACTGCAAGGTACTGAATTCTCATGCAATTTCTCCCTTAGAACTCTAAGGTGTCTTTTTATTCATTTAAGTGTACATAGTTTCAATATATCATTTGATTACTTACCTTGTGTTATTAAACTCTGACTGCATATGAATAATTACAGTGAGAAGACTGATAAGTTCATCTCCATTTACAAATGTCTGTCAGTTTCATGTTTATGATCCTAAACTTATTAAGCCATGAGCACAAAAGAAAGTGATGTAAGGGAATATTCCAAAATACCAGAGTCAGATTAAACATGGACACATGGCTCAGAACTATTCTGACCATGGATATATAGTCACAATGTTTCTTTCTCTATTAAAAACCATAATGCTTGTCCAGTGTGTTTTGTGGAAGAAGGCACTGTGGGCCATTTGTATATTAATAGGTCTCATTGCATAAGATTCTTTGCAGACTAATGAATTGTATTTGGCGGGAGGCATGGCAGTAAGAGGACTGGAGAGCGCAGTAGCATTGTTTAACTTCTTTTAAACTGTGTGGACCCTGTAAAATCATATACTTTTTATGTTGACTTATCTTTTCAATGTCTCTCATTTTGAGCAAGGACAAAACAGAAAAATATTTGGAAAATGTACATAGGGTTGTCCATGAAAGAAATACCATATTCCTAAATCCAGTTACCTTCTTTACTCTTCATTGAAAATAAGCATCACCAAAAATATTGAAGCTCTCTGTACTCACCACAGGAAGGGATCTTCTTGTAATGGTGTATTTTGTGCAAACTTATTAACATTACCCTTTACAAGGACCTGTGTGCATTTTCCCCTTCTTTTCATTTCTGTATTTAAAAATAGATAAAAATACTTGCTGAAGCAGGTAACATTGAAGAAGTATATGTAACCTATATAAAAAGGGAGAAGAATAATCAAATGAGATTTATGAGAGACACGTGATTCAAGGCAGGGCATAAATATAGGAAAGCTATAAAAAAAGCAAAAGAGTATGATAGTCCTAGCTAAGAAGTCAGTATACACAAGCAGTTCTCAGATTGATGGGTGTGACTCATTAGATCTAAAATTAGGGGTGAGAATTTCATTCCTGAAAAATTCCCAGGCAATGCAGATGCTATTGGTCCATGGACCATACCTTCAACAAGCACAGGTACATATGCATTGACCCTCTTAGCCCTGCAGACTGGTATGAAGGTAGAAGATGAAATTAACATTGCTAAATGAAAAATTGCAGGGAGGGGGAAAGAATGGCTGAAAAATAATTAAATTGTGCAGCTGTAACAACAAAATGTTATCTCCAAGAACCCTGAACCCCATAGTCATTTAAAAATGTTGTGCCTTTAGGCAACATTGGCCTGAATATACATCTATAACGAGATATTCTTATTTATCATTTTAGCACAGCACAGTGAATATTCATTCCATGCCAGGGATTGTGCTGTATGGAAATACAGAAGCCAAAGTTCTTGTTCCCTTGTTTTTTGCCTCCCAGAGTTGCAGGTTTATAGATAGAAAATATATAGATGCATAAATACAAACACAAATGATTATATGTAATTAATGTGTCCTATTCCTTTACAATGTGGTTTCAAATCTCATGCTCCATTCCAATCCTGTTGAAAAAAATTATTTTTTTTATTCTAACTCCCTGTGTTAAATGAAAGGGCCCTAAAGTTTTACTAAATCCAAGATTGTTTAGCAAGAAGTGGGATATTTTAATCCATCCAGCAGAGATCCCCTTCACAGTGTGGCACTGGTGTGGAAAAGCCACCACCTTGGCACATTATGGCACTGCTGACCTAGCAGTTGTTTCTAGAAGTTGAAGAGTAGAGGAGGAGCATCTTTCAAATGTTACTGCTTCGCTATGTAGCTATGAGCTCTAAATGTCATAATACTTTAAATATTTCAGAGACAGTTCTTTAGTTTAAATACTTTTGAGGCACAGCTCAAAGTTTTCTCAAGGATTCACAAGTCTGGTGGGTGTAGCCCCATAATACCTGACTTATATAGTTTGAAATCAGCTGTGTTTTTTTGTATTCTTTCCACAATGTTAACTTTGAAATGAAGCGCTAAACAATTCCGCTCCTACTCTTGAGTCTCATCCCCATCTGCTCTGCTCTTCAGCTTCCTCCACATGACTTTTGCTGTCTCCCCAAAATAGCACACCTCTACTTTGCGCTTTCTGTTTTCTTTCCTGCAATGTTGTTCACCCAGATAACCAGCTGCAGGGCCCACATTCTCATGTTATTTACCCAGATAACCAGCTGCAGGGCCCATACTCTCATGTTATTCAGGCCTTCATTTAAACCTCCCTTTCTCTGTGAACATGACCTCATTACCTTATTTCAAATGAAAACAACTTTTCCAACTCTCTGAATTTTGAGTTTTATTTTTCTTCATAAAGCTTACTGTCAACTAATTATCAGTTTTCATTGTTTCTACTGGGGCGTAAGTCTTACACAAAATGAATTATTTAATCTGCTTTGTTAAGTATCTCGAATACCTAGAACTTTGCTTCAATGATGGAGTAAGTGAACGAATGAAAAAGTGAAGCATATCTACAAATTTCCAAATAAAATGTTTTAAGGAGTTTTCTTTCTTTAAAACCCAGCAGAAATTTCAGAAATAAATGTGACAATGGCAACATAAAATGAAGTCAAAAATTCTGGCTGTTTATCTCTTTTGAATATATATATATACACACACACATACATATATACACACACCTATGTATATTAAACATGATTTTAATATGCATTTATTCCCCTCTTGGTACTATAATTATCTTACCTAGAAAGAAATCGTGATACGAAACACATTGCTTGATGTAATTGACAAGAAGAATAATTTGTCTCTTTACAATTCTTCCCGTTAGAATGTTAGTGATGTTTGTTTTCACTAGTAAATGAAATTAATATTTTAACCCATTATCCACTGTGAAAACAATTATTTAAAAACTGTAAATTATACACAAATTTTGCAAGAAAACTGCAAAATATGAATGGCAGTACCGTGAACAGCAACTAGCGATTAGTGTCTCATCAGTTATAAGTCCATATGAGAGAACATGAACAAATATGAAGCAAATCATCTTTATCAATTACTACATTCAAATGAGAAATGAGGTAATAGTATGTTTTGCTATACAGATGGGAGAATGTTTTATGTCAATTACTTTCCAAATATATATATATATATATATATATATATATACAGAAATAAACCTACTAAGTTAGTTTTAGTAATTCATCCCCCTCCCACACACTCAAACACATACATTTCTCCAATTCAAATTTCTATCTTTGATGAAATAGATGCTTTAATAATTACCCCTACTGCTATCTTTTGAATAAATTACAGTATTGTTTGTTTTCCCCCATGTTTTTTTCCCTGTAAAATTATATTTGGGTATATGAAAGATTGTAGTCCCTGTGTTAAAAGGAACCCATTAAAGTCATTTGCTAAGGATATCAAGTGATATAAACTTGACTTACATTTCAGAATAATGACAGGATAACAAACCACTTGAGTTTTAATTTCACATTAATAGTGTAGGGTTATGACTATTAAGACAATCTATCAGGCACTTAATAGAAACAGTAAATGTTACTGTTGGAAGAAAACATAATGTTAATTTAAATGCTGCATAATTGAAAGGGTAAAGCATGTGGAATGAAGAGATTTAAATGAAGCTCTGGTTTCAGCCCCATTTTAATTGGGTGTCTGCAGAGAAGCCATTTAATGATGGTTAAATCTCTAGCAGAAAGTTACAATAATTTCAGGTCTACCTAACTCCCAGAGGTGTTTATAGGATCAAATCAATTGCTCTGAGTAAACAGTTTTAGGTAAAACACAAACACTGAACAGATAAGGAACCTGCATCTTATATAGCTTGAGAGCAAATATATAATTAGTGGCATGTCTGTTGATTCCCAGTCTAGAGTGTTTGAGTATGAAAAGTGCCATCATGGTCAAGAGAATCAAGTACATGTCACCAATTATTCATTTATCCTTTTATGATACAGGTATGCGAAATAGAAATGTTGGCTTAGTCAGATTATCGAAGAGTGACTCCAAGTGTGAGCCTTGGACCAGCAACAACAGCATACTCTAAGATCTTGTTAGAAATGCAGATTATTGGGTCCCAACCCAAACCTACTGAATCAAAAACTCTGCATATATGGACCAGAATTTTGTATTTCTAAATTTGTACTTTAATTCCTGCAGATGGTTCTGATGCAACTTAAGGGTTGAGAACTACAGCCACTTTTGATACTGGTTTAATGTCTCTACTGTGGAAAGAGATGGCAGAGTTCACTCAGGTAACTTTGCCTATAACAAAAGCTACATAGCCCTGAAGGATTTGGTCACTTCTTAATTCTAAGCCCCATTTCACCAAAAGCCCCCTTGCTTTCAGAGGTTCTCTCACACTGTCTTTTCTTCAGTTCCTTGCATGTCATATAGCATCAAGGCCCTTCTGGGGATGTTTTTCTCCTTGCTCTTAAGCTTCCTTCTTTTTTCCCTAAATATCCTTCAACTCTTTAATTCAAGCATTGTTTCATCATGAAAATCTTTTCTAATCCCCAGATTCGATAATATCTCACCATAACTCTTGACACTCTATTTTTCCTTTATAGTATGTATCACAGTTTATAAAGATATATTTTTGTTATTATCTGATTAATGTGTTTCTCACGTACAAGAATGCATGCTGCATGTAATCAGAGCCTGTATTAGTCCATTCTCACACTGCTATAAAGAATCACCCAAGATTGGATAATTTATCAAGGAAAGAGGTTTCATTGATTCCCAGTTCCATGTAGCTCAGGAGGCTTCAGGCAACTTACAATCATGGAGGAAGGGGAAGCTGACATATCCTTCTTCACAAGGCAGTAGGAGAGAGAAGTGCTGAGTGAAGGGGAAAGAGCCACTTATGAAATCATCAGGTCTCCTGAGAACTCACTCACTATCATGAGAACAGCATGGGGGAAACTACCCCCATGATTCAATTACCTCCACCTGGTCCTGCCATTGACACATGGGAATTATGGGGATTACAATTCAAGGTGAGATTTTGGTAGGGACACAGAGCCAAACCATATCAGAGTCCATGTCTGCTTTACTTGCCATAAAATGCCAGTAGCAAGCTCAGTTTCTGCATATGGAAACTGACCAATAAATATTACGGAAGAAAATGATACTCAACTGTGTTCTTTTAACTTCCTGAACTGCAGAAAATGGAAGGCCATAATAATAAAGTGGAGCAATGATATCTAATCCCATGAAGATCAAACCTATGATTTAGCACAATTGGCATCAAAAACTCAATATTAAACAGAATGTCCACAGATAAGTTACTATAGTATTGAATTATAATTTTCTAGGGTTGGAAATTTTATTATTTATTTGACTTAAGGTAGTTCATTTAGGATAAAATAGCCTGCAAGTAACAACAACAATAAAACAACCATAAATGGCTTTTTGATTCGGAAACATTACCTTACCTAACAACAACCGGGAGGCAGGGTGGTGGTACTAGGTTTGGCTAACTAAGCAGTTTAAGGACATTATCAAAGGCAAGGTTGGCTTTGTTGCTTTTTAATATTCTGGCTCAGTATTCCTCAGGGTATTGTGGATTTTCTTTAATATTCTTACTTTTATTTTTTTACAAATTGTCTATAGCTGTTTTACTGTAACATCCAACTTGAATAGTTTCCTCAGATACCTCATAACTTGAAAAGTCCAAAGCCTCCCAAAGTGCTGGGATTACAGGCATAAGCCACCACACCCGGCCCATATATCTGACCCTTTACAGAAAAAGTTTGTCAGCTCTGAGGCAAACTGTGAAAAAATACTAAGATGACTTGGTTATTTAATACTAAATACCTTCTTTGTCACAGCTTGGTGCCTGTGTAAATGAAGACAGAGTTAGTGTGAATACTTTTATAATTAAGTGACCATTCCTAAGGCAGTTTTGATATATGTGTCATTTCAACTGGGCTCCATAGTATTTTCCTCAATCCACCAGATCTGATCTAGCCACATGAGAGGAAGAAAGAAAGGAAGAGATCCAGATGGAAAGAAATGTTTATCCCATTATTTCTTCTAGCAAAATTTACCTTCTTCCTCTACAGTACAGTGATCCAATTGTATGTCTATGGGAGCAACATATTGACCATGATTCATCTCTAAACTTCTGTTTAAAGATTGAGTGCACAATGGAATACTATTCAGCCCTTTAAAAAAGGAATTTTGTCATTTGCAACAATATGGATGGGATTGGGGGAAATTATGCTAAGGGAAATAAGCCAGGCACAGAAAGACAAATACCTCATGTTGTCACTTATTTTTGTGAGATTTAGAACAATCAATCAAACTTGAAGAAGTAGACAGTAGAATGGTGGTTACCAGAGGCTGGGCTCAGAGAAGTAGAAGGGATGAGGAGATGATAGTAAAAGAAAACAAAGTCTCAATTAGACAACAAGAATAAGGGTTTTTTTTTCTTTTAGATATATTGCATGACATGGTGAATATAGAAAACAACATATATTTCAAAAAAATTTGTTTTCACTGCAAAAATAGTATTTGAGGTGATGGAAATGTTAATTAGCTTGATTTAATTATTTCCACATTGTATTCATGAGTTATAACATCACTTTGACTGCATAAAATTATAAAACTAATTATCAGTTTACAAGTAATAAACTCTTTTCCAACATTGAATGCAGACCATGAAGGAGGAATGTATGGCACTCGATAACTCTTAAGGAGTTAGAGGATATGAATGATTCTATCTTTGTGTTTATTATGTGTATTTATTTCCCCTGGTATTTATCATCAGTTGTTCAGACCTTGGGGGAAAAGCTGAAGTGTGTACAAATTAAGCAGTGCTTCAAGACAGAAGATTCTGAAAAGCAACCCTTTTTTTCATTTGTTTATCATAATATAAAACCTCTACTGCTCTTTTCCCCCACTGAATAGTAAGTATTGGATTACCAGGAACAATGGAAAAATTAAATATGGACAAAATATATGCTTATTTAGTGTAGCTAAGTGCTGTCTTCACTTAAAACTAAAATCTGCATGAAAACTGTAACATAAAATCAATTATTTGGATGTCTGGACTAAACCATTGCAGAATACTTATAATCATTTAGATGACTGAACATCTAAATGTTTATTTTAGACTATAAATAGATAATCACATTTACCCACATTTACTGTTACAACAACTCTTTATAGAATTTCATTTCTTTGTCAAATAATTTCATATATACTTTTCTTTCTTTTCTTTTTTTTAAAGATGGAGTCTCGCTCCATTGCCCAGGCTGGAGTACAGTGGCATGATCTCGGCTCACTGCAAACTCTGACTCCTGAATTCAAATGATTCTCCTGACTCAGCCTCCGGAGTAGCTGGGATTACAGGCACATGCCACCATGCCCGGATGATTTCTTTGTATTTTTAGTAAAGACGGGGTTTTACCATGTTGGCCAGGCTGGTCTCAAACTCCTGACCTCAGGTGATCCATCAGCCTCAGTCTCCCAAAGTGCTCGGATTACAGATGTAAGCCGTGCACCCAGCCCATATATGCTTTTTAAATTTCATTTAACGACAGCACTATATAGGCAAAGACACTGAAGCTAAAAATCAGAAAGCTAATGAGATTTGTCATGGAGAGTCTAACAAATCATCTACATGTAATATCTGCAGTGTTTTACTTTTTTCAGTTGCTTATGAATAGATTTCTTATACAGTCATCTCTTGGTATCCATGGGGTATTGGTTTCAGCACCTCCCACAGATATGAAAATCCAAGGATGCTTCAGTCTCTTACATAAAATGACAAGGTGTTTGGATCCAACCTACACACATCCTTTCGTACAGCTTAAATAATCTCTAGATTACTTATAATAACACAATTGCGTTCTTTGTAGGTTCTGGATATTAGCCCTTTGTCAGATGAGTAGATTGCAAAAATTTTCTCCCATTGTGTAGTTTGCCTGTTCACTCTGATGGTAGTTTCTTTGCTGTGCAGAAGCTCTTTAGTTTTATTAGATCCCATTTGTCAATTTTGGCTTTTGTTGCCATTGCTTTTGGTGTTTTAGACATGAAGTCCTTGCCCATGCCTATGTCCTGAATGGTATTACCTAGGTATTCTTCTAGGGTTTTTATGGTTTTAGGTCTAACATTTAAGTCTCTAATCCATCTGGAATTAATTTTTGTATAAGGTGTAAGGAAGGGATTCAGTTTCAGTTTTCTACTTATGGCTAACCAGTTTTCCCAGCACAGTTTATTAAGAAGGGAATCCTTTCCCCATTTCTTGTTTTTGTCAGGTTTGTCACTCATAGGTGGGAATTGAACAGTGAGAACACTTGGACACAAGAAGGGGAACATCACACACTGGGACCTGTTGTGGGGTGGGGGGAGGGGGGAGGGATAGCATTAGGAGATATACCTAATGTAAATGATGATTTAATGGGTGCAGAACACCAACATGGCACATGTATACATATGTAACAAACCTGCATGTTGTTCACATGTACCCTAGAACATAAAGTATAATAATAAAGAATCCACCCTGTATCATGTCATTTCATAAACACTGCAAAACAAATAAGACCAATTCATTTCAATGAAAATCAAAACAGTGGTTATCTTTGTAGTTGTAGTAATTGAGGGGGTACTAGGGAGTTTTCTGTGGTGTTAGAAATGGCTATGTCTGGATCTGAGGGTGTTCATTTTATAGAGTCAATTTGGCTGAACACTCATGATTTGTGTATGTGGGTATGCACGTTGTACTGTAAGAAAATCTGTGTAGAGTTAAAAAAAAGCAATTGCTGTGTAAAGTTGTTATGTTGTATTTTGAAAATTTGTGTTTTTGTTTTATTTTGTATTTTTTCCAAATATTTTTGATCCATGATTGTTGAACTCATAGATGCAGAGCGCACAGATGTGGAGTGCTGAATGTTCTCCTTAAGTTTAAAATCTGAATTGCACATATACACACACAAATAGATATCTACTTGCTTTGTGAGCAGGAACACTTTTTTATTCACTTTTTTAAAAGTTCACAATTGAAGCGTAGTGCTGAGTGCTTAACTACTTAATAAGAAGTGTCTTTCTCATGACTTGGTGTGTTTATTCAACAAACATCCAAGTCTGAATCTCAACTATATTTCAGTAATCCACAAATACCTGTTTTCACCCAGGCTTCTTCCATGAATGAGTTCAACACTTATATCTACAATTGTACGTTAAATAGCATAATGTAAATATTTTACAGAATACCAACTGTAAGTTTTAAACTTTTAAACCAAACTCATACTTTCCCTGTGAATTTGTCTAGTTCTCCTGTCTTCCCTACCGCAGTAGACTGAACAGCCAGCTTTCCCTGCCATGACCCTATGAGGCCTCTTCATCTTATCACATTTGTTAATTTGGTCATTTTGTTGTTTCTCAATCATATTTCATAGTTTTACTCCAATTATCAAGTTTTAAGTCATCTTCTATCATTTCTCACTCATATTTTCTGAAATTGGTATTTAGTTGCAATTTCTGCTGCCAGTCTTGCATTCTGTGTCCCTCATTGCTGCCTTTTACTGGTTGATTAAAGGACATATTTAACCACATTATTCTCTCAAAAACTACACCCATTGCCTTTAAACCTTTTATTCCTGCCTTTCCAGACTCCTCTCCATTCATTCCTCATATACCCTGAACTGCAATTATCTTCAGTGACTATAGTTCTTGGTATATACCGTGTGCTCCCATCCACATGTGCCTTTGCTTAACCTCTGCCTTTTCTACCCTCCTTTCCCAGCCTTCATATCATTGCATTCACTGCTTGAATATTTTTATTTTTCCTTAAGAGTCATCTCAAATATCATCTTCTCTGGTATCAGTTTCCTGATCTTCCAAGGACATGTTACATCCTTTCCCATGTAGGAACACTCATTGAATACTTATATTTTCTGGATTGATACTTGGTAATTTAGCATCTGAAGGATTTCCTCTTTTAATGTGTTTCATCATTGCAAGAGACAAGCTAGGAATTTATTTCCCTGACTTTTCTCCCCATAATGGTTCTGGCTTTGAGTTGTTCCAGTAAGAGACACTCTAGAAATTTAGAAGGTAGAAGAGAAGGAATAGCCATTATTCTCTTAGCACGGGTATAGTTTGATGTGTGGGGCAGACAGAAAATTCAGTAGCTTCCCAATGAGCTTCTGAGAACCACTCACTTTGCTTCTGCAGAGATTTTGACAGGAGTTTCTCAGAGAGTCTTGAGAATTACAGCAGCTTTGCTGTGAACTTTTGAGAATGACCTGCTTCAGTGCTTCAAGGTGAGGTCTTTAGTGACATTTATACAGTTTCCCTGTGATAACTTCATTCTGTGTCAGCTAATCTGGAGCTGTGTTTCACAGAATTTGCTCTCCTATTTGCTTCTGGGATGAGATTGACCTCAAGAGAAATTCAGGGAGATTTGTAGGTGAAAGTGAAGCAGCTTCCACGGGAATGCATACTACGTCAGGATTGGTTTAGGCACTGTTTACATTTGCATGGTAATGGATCCTTCTTTCTACTTTGTGGGCATGAAGCAGCAGCACAGTCTGTACCTCCTCCGTCTTCTTCAGTATCTCCTTCTTTAGCTTTTCTGACTCCCGAGACGGGTGCACGTTTAGGTGACCACCTTTGATTTCAGGTTGTTCATATCACAGAAGGTGAGGTTAGACATCATGAGATACTCAAATGTGTTTCAGCTCATTCTCACAGGTTACAGTCTGTCCTCATGGATTTCAATTTGCCCTTGCTTTCTTCCACTCTGCATTTCCCTTTCCTTCTTGACTGCCTGCCCTTCTGACTTCAGGCTAGCACCTGACAGAGAAACAGTAGTTGGACATAAACTTGTTAATCAACTCCCACATTGTGTAAGGTCAAAATCCTATAATAGGAATATCAAATTCCACATCATTTCTAGTCATTCTGCTTCTTTAACCTAACCTTGACTCATGAATTCCCTGATCTTCAATGGAGATGTCTTTCACCTCAATCCTCTCAGCTCTTCCAGTAGTCACACATGCCCAGAATTCCTGTATAAAACCCTTTATACCTCGAATCCATGGAATCACTATCCTTTGACTTTTTTTCTCTAAGTAGGATTAACATAGTAGGTTCATGAATATATGAGTTAGTGGATTCTTGAGACTCGATGAGATTAGAATTTTGGTCACATGCAATTCAAAAGTAATTGACTAATTCAAATACTTTCCGGTTATATTCCTATGTTGTCAAAATTGGAGCTAAAACTTGTTTACATTTCTATGTTTAATGTCTAATGTAATGCAGTAAACATGCTTTAAAAATGAAATAATAAACTGCTAGCCTATAAATAATATAAAACAATTGCTCACTTATAATAGAGAACATTTTTTAAGAAGCAAAGCTCTTTCTGCTCACAAAAAAATGTTAGCGTCTGAGGAGAACAAGTCTACAGAATGAAGACAGCACCGTAATTACAATTAGTTAAACATATACAATTAGGTAAAGAATATTGTATGTCATCTATCAAACCTGCTACAGGGGAGATTACAGAATTGGGTTTGGATAAAAGTAGAAAAAAACTTTTTAATGATCACCATTCTAACTGGTGTGAGATGGTATCTCATTTTGGTTTTGATTTGCATTTCTCTGAAGATAAGCATTTTTTCATGTGTCTGTTGGCTGCATAAATATCTTCTTTTGAGAAGTGTCTGTTCATATCCTTTGCCCACATTTTGCTGGGGTTGTTTGTTTCTTGTAAATTTGTTTGAGTTCTTTGTAGGTTCTGGATATTAGCCCTTTGTCAGATGAGCAGATTGCAAAAATTTTCTCCCATTCTGTAGGCTGCCTGTTTACTCTCATGGTAGTTTCTTTTGCTGTGCAGAAGCTCTTTAGTTTAATTAGATCCCATTTGTCAATTTCGGCTTTTGTTGCCATTGCTTTTGGTGTTTTAGACATGAAGTCCTTGCCCATGCCTATGTGCTGAATGGTATTTTCGAGGTTTTCTTTTAGGGTTTTTATGGGTTTAGGTCTAACATTTAAGTCTCTAATCCATCTGGAATTAATTTTTGTGTAAGGTGTAAGGAAGGAATCCAATTTCAGCTTTCTACATATGGCTAGCCAGTTTTCCCTTCACCATTTATTAAATAGGGAATCCTTTCCCCATTTCTTGTTTTTGTCAGGTTTGTCAAAGATCAGATGGTTGTAGATGTGTGGTGTTATTTCTGAGGATTCTGTTCTGTTCCATTGGTCTCTATCTCTGTTTTGGTACCAGTACCATGCTGTTTTGGTTATTGTAGCCTTGTAGTATAGTTTGAAGTCAAGTAGCGTGATGCCTCCAGATTTCTTCTTTTGACTTAGGACTGTCTTGGCAATGCGGGCTCTTTTTTGGTTCCATATGAACTTTAAAGTAGTTTTTTCCAATTCTGTGAAGAAAGTCATCAGTAGTTTGATGGGGATGGCTGTAAATGAATCTGTAAATTACCTTGGACAGTATGGCCATTTTCATGATATTGATTATTCATATCCATGAACATGGAATATTCTTGCATTTGTTTGTGTCCTCTTTTATTTTCTTGAGCAGTGGTTTGTAGTTCTCCTTGAACAGGTCCTTCACATCCCTTATAAGTTGGATTCCTAGGTATTTTATTGTCTTTGACGCAATTGTGAATGGGAGTTCACTAATGATTTGACTCTGTTTGTCTGTTAATTGTGTATAAGAATGCTTGTGATTTTTGCACATTGGTTTTGTATCCTGAGATTTTCCTGAAATTGTTTGTCAGCTTAAGGAGATTTGGGTTGAAACGATGGGGTTTTCTAAATATACAATCGTGTCATCTTCAAACAGGGACAATTTGACTTCCTCTTTTCCTAATTGAATACACTTTATTTCTTCAGTGTGTGATGTTCCCCTTCCCGAGTCCAAGTGATCTCATTGTTCAGTTCCCACCTATGAGTGAGAACATGCGGTGTTTGGTTTTCTCTTCTTGTGATAGTTTGCTAAGAATGATGGTTTCCAGCTGCATCCATGTCCCTACAAAGGACGCAAACTCATCCTTTTTTATGGCTGCATAGTATTCCATGGTGTATATGTGCCACATTTTCTTAATCCAGTCTGTCACAGATGGACATTTGGGTTGATTCCAAGTCTTTGCTATTGTGAATAGT
This sequence comes from Rhinopithecus roxellana, assembly GCF_007565055.1. Lineage (NCBI taxonomy): Eukaryota > Metazoa > Chordata > Mammalia > Primates > Cercopithecidae > Rhinopithecus > Rhinopithecus roxellana. Next base: position 33,323,062 of record NC_044560.1, read on the forward strand.
GCCGCAATAAACATACGTGTACATGTGTCTTTGTAGTAGACTAATTTATAATCCTTTGGGTATATACCCAGTAGTGGGATGGCTGGGTCATATGGTACATCTAGTTCTAGATCCTTGAGGAATTGCCATACTGTTTTCCATAATGGTTGAACTAGTTTACAATCCCACCAACAGTGTAAAAGTGTTCCTATTTCTCCACATCCTCTCCAACACCTGTTGTTTCCTGACTTCTTAATGATTGCCATTCTAACTGGTGTGAGATGGTATCTCATTGTGGTTTTGATTTGCATTTCTCTGATGGCCAGTGATGATGAGCATTTTTTCATGTGTCTGTTGGCTGTATGAATATCTTCTTTTGAGAAATGTCTGTTCATATCCTTTCCCCACTTTTTGATGGGGTTGTTTGTTTTTTTCTCGTATATTTGTTTGAGTTCTTTGTAGATTCTGGATATTAGCCCTTTGTCAGATGAGTAGGTTGCAAAAATTTTCTCCCATTCTGTAGGTTGCCTGTTCACTCTGATGGTAGTTTCTTTTGCTGTGCAAAAGCTCTTAAGTTTAATTAGATCCCATTTGTCAATTTTGGCTTTTGCTGCCGTTGCTTTTGGTGTTTTAGACATGAAGTCCTTGCCCATGCCTATGTCCTGAATGTACCGCACATCTACAGCCATCTGATCTTTGACAAACTTGAGAGAAACAAGAAATGGGGAAAGGATTCCCTATTTAATAAATGGTGCTCTCCTGCCTGATTGCCCTGTCCAGAGCTTCCAACACTATGTTGAATAGGAGTGGTGAGAGAGGGCATTTATTTATTTAGTTTTTAATAATAGCCATTCTGACTGGTGTGAAGTGTTTTGGCATTGCATTTCTCTGACGATTTGTGATGTAGACGATTTTTTTTCATGTTTGTCAGCCACTTGTATGTCTTCTTTTGAGAAATATCCGTTATGTCTTTTGTCTGTTTTTTATTGGGGTTAGTGTTTTTAATTTTTGCTTGTTGATTTGAATTTCTTATAGATACAGACCTTTGTTGGATTTTTAGTTTGCAAATATTTTCTTACAATCTCTAGATGGCCTGTTTACACTGTTGGTAGTTTATTTGGCTCTGCAGAAGCTCTTTAATTTAATTAGGTCCCCCTTGTTAATTTTTGTTTTAGTTGCAATAGTTTTTGAAGACTTAGTTATTAATTGGTTTTCAAGGCTTATGTCCACAATGGTGTTTCCTATATTTTCTTCTAGGATTCTGATAGTTTGAGGTCTCACATTTAAATCTTTAATCCATCTTTTTTAAATTGTTGTATATGGTGAAAGGTAGTCATCCAGTTTCATACTTTTGCATATGTTTAGCCTGCTATCCCAGAGTAATGTATTGGATAGGGAGTGTTTTCTGCATTGCTTTTTTGTTGTTGTTGTGTTCAGATCAATGGCTAAAGCTCAGATGGCTAGAGGTGTGCAGCTTTTTTTCTGGGTTCTTTATTCTGTTCTATTAGCTTATGTGTCTGTTTTTGTACCAGCACTGTACTGTTTAGGTTACCATAGACTTATGGCATAGCTTGAAGTTGGGTAATGTGATGTCTCTGGCTTTCATCTCTTTGCTTAGGATTCCTTTTGTCATTTAGGATTTTATACTCCCACATTAATTTTAGAATTTTTTTGTAATTCTATTAAAAATAACGTTGATAGTTTGATAGAAATAGTGCTAAATTTGTAGATTGCTTTGGGCAGTGTGGCAATTTTCATGGTATTGGATTTTCCAATTGATGAGCATACAAAATTTTTCCATTTGTTTGTGTAATCTATGATGTCTTTTAGCAGCGTTTTAGAGTTCTCCTTGCAGAGATCTTTCACCTCCTTGGTTAGGTGTATTTCTAGGTATTTTGCTTTTTTATGGATTTTGTATATGGGATTGCATTCTTGATTTTGTGTCCAGAGTTGGTTCCTGCCACTGGGTTTGTGGACTCGCTGACTTCAAGAATGAGGCTGTGGACCTTCGTGGTGAGCGTTACAGCTCTTAAAGATGGCATGGATCCAAACTGTGGGCAGTAGCAAGGTTTATTGTGAAGAGAAAAGGACAAAGCTTCCACAGTGTGGAAGGGGACCCAAGCAGGTTGCCGCTGCTGGCTGGGGTGGCCAGTTTTTATTCCCTTATTGTCCCCTCCCATGTTCTGTTTCTGTCATATCAGAATGCCCTTTTTTCAATGCTCCCCGCGATTGGCTACTTTTAGAATCCTGCTGATTGGTGTGTTTTACACAGTGCTGATTGGTGTATTTTACAGAGTGCTGATTGGTGTGTTTTACAGAACGCTGATTGGTGTGTTTTACAATCCTCTTGTAAGACAGGAATGTTTCCCAAGTCCCCACTCAACCCAGGAAGTCCAGCTGGCCTCCTCTCTCAATCCATCCTCTAAAGAGGACATCCAAATTGCTGTTGGGAACTGGACGATGACTGCTCTAGCTACTTCCTGCTGGATAGGGGTGAAGCAGAGTCCCTGTAGTTGTATTGTCCTCCAGTGGGGAACTCTCTAGGCCAGTCAAAGGGCCAGTGGGTCAGTCCAGGGGTCCTTGGTAGATGTTGTGAGTTGAGCTCATTTGGGGTTCCATTTGTAAGACCATCTGTAGCTTGATGGCCTCAATCCTGAAGGAAACGATTTTAACAAGGAGGTTAAAAATACAAGGCCCCAAAGGCAAGTAGTAGCAAGATGGCTGTCATGGACCTAGAAAGGGGAGAAGCCATGTCACCCAACTCCAGAGGTTGGTATAAGAGTTTGAAAGGCATTGCCAGATTTCAGAAGCCTTTTTCTGTAAACACCGTGTGGCATCTCGTACTATCCCTGACTGGTTAGTGTAAAAACATCACTCTTCTCCTAAGAAGGTGCAATGTCCTCCTTTCTCAGCAGTGAGGAGGTCTAGGCCTAGGCGGTTTTGGAGAGTCACTTCTGCTGAAGAGTCTATTTGGGATTGCAGAGTAAGAATCAATTTTGTAAACTGTCTGATAAATCCTTTAAGAGTGTGTGTTAGCAGGATAATGAAGTAGATAAACTGGCTATTCTGGTTACTGTAGCAGTGGCCATTCCTAACCCTATAAGTAGGGGTATTAGTTGTATGGCCCTACACTGAAGGACTTGAGCTTTGAGGGGAACTGGTAGGGTCTGATTTCATGGGGGCAATGCCATTGTTGGGACTTAGGAGGACTAAGGTGCAAGTGCCTGTCCAGTTGGTGGGGAGACAGATATAAGTTGAAGTTCCACATGAGAAGAATATGCCTTGGCTAGGTAGGCAGAATTGGTTGTGTATTTTAAAAAGATGTGTGAGTTTGGTGTTTTCATTTTCCCATACTCCTAGAGTACTTGCCAAGGTAGCTCTGGTGAGTGGCTGGAAAGGAGTATTGGGAGCAAACTGAGTGGCTCCCTGTGTTCTAGTTTCCCATTGATGAGAAAACTGTTAAGCAGCAGCTGATAGAGAGATAAAAAGTCAGCAGTCATTTGCCAGGGAAGGATTGCACTGGTTTAACAGAGTGGGTTGAGAGTTTTGTAGAGTTAATTATGAGCTAGTGGAAGGGGAGGGTGACTATGTGGAGTGTCCAAGGAAGCAAGAGGGATAGATAGGTCATGAGGGTGCCCTGGAAGATGAGATCATTTTATCCAGTCTGGGTTAAAGGGAGGAGTAAATTGCTGACAAAAAGAAGGATGATAGAAAAAAGGTTGATGTAATTAGGATTTTTGTTCCAGTAGGAGCTACAGTATATAGTCCTACTGCAAAGAGTATGGTTAATATACTGCTTAATTACGTGATGAAACAGTAAAAGGATTCCATTAAGGGGGCAAGGAGAGGTGTGAAAGATTATGTAGGTTTTCACTTATCTTTTTTAAATAGGAAGGGTATTTTTTTCCTCAGGATCAGCTGTAGGAGCCTTTTTAGTCTGGGATGTTCCCTTCAGAAATAGGAGATGCAAGTCCTCCAATGGTTTACAGGTGTATCGAGGCTAGTCTGGCTGATCTTGGGACTCCTGAGCTGAGAGTCCCGTAGGTTCTTGGGGGGGGGGGGGGAGTTTAACTTAGGTGTGGTAAATCCAAGATTCCACTCCTGCCACCTTAACTGCAGTTGAGGATAAAGAGGATTACCGAGTATGGTCCTTCCCACAAGAAATCTGTAGATGGGGAGGTAGAGGAGAGGTACTTGACCAACACTAGATCTCCAGGGTTGGAAAAACTCTGTTCCCTTATCTCTGTGGCATCCTTTGGGTAGGTTTTTAGGGTTTTAGTGATATTTTGCCAATGAAGTTATATCCTTGACCAAGTTGGCCATTTCCTGATCAAGTAGGAAGTCATTTGTGAGAAAGGTCATCCATATAGTATTTCGTATGGACTGAACGCCATTTTGTGAGGAGAAGTTTGTATTCTCAACAATGCCATGGACAAGAGAGTAAGCCATGGGAGATTAATTCCTTGGGTTAGTTTCCTTAAGTGCCTCTTGAGGGTTTCATTTGCCTTCTGGACTTCCCTGAGGATTGTGGCCCCCAGGCACAGTGAAGGTAATATTGTATCCCTAGTGCCTTGGAAATTCCCAGAGTTACCTTGGCTTTAAAAGCCAGACCATTGTCACTTTGTAAGCTTTGGGGAAGCCCATATTTAGGAATTATTTCATGAATTAGGACTTTAACCACTTCCTGAGACTTCTCTGTCTTGCAGGGGAAGGCTTCTATCCGATTTGTAAAGGTATCAACACAGACCAACGAGTATTGAAATCCCCTTGAGTTAGGCATATGGGTAAAGTCCAACTGCCAGTCCTCTCTGGGATAGTGCCCTATGCTTTGTTCCCCCAGAGGGGCCTTATGATGAACCAAGGGATTATTCCTTTGGCACACCTAACAGGCTTTGACTACTTGTTGGATGTCTGGAGGAGCTTTGTCCCTGTAAATAGGGATTTGGCCATTTGATGAGTGCTCTCAACACCCATATGAAAAGTTAGGTAGAGGGTCTCAAGTATTTTTCATTGGCTGGCTTCAGGTATGAGTACCTTTCTCTCTTCTGTTGTTAACCACCCCGAGGGGAGAAAACGGTGCCCCCATGAAAGTCCCATTCTGTTTCAGTCGGGGAATACTGGGGCTTAATCTCTTGGAGAGGGTTTTTCCGTACCAAGGATGCTTCTATAGGTATTTCTAATGGGATGTTCCACCTGGCAGCAATTTTGGCCTCAGCGGCTGCCTGATGGTTTCCTTCTACCTTTTCTCCTTCACTTTTTTGATGGTTTCATCAGTGTAAGACTGTCACCTCTTTGGGTTTTTGCACTGCGTGCAATAATTCCATGATTTCCTCGTGGTATTTAATGGGGATTCTCCAAGAGGTTAGGAACTCCCTTTCTTTCCATATTGCAGCATGGCCATGCAGGATTAGATAAGCATACATACTGTCTGTATACACATTTATTCTTTTTTCCTTTGCCAGTTCTAAGACTCAGGTAAGTGCCACTAGTTCTGCTAACTGGCCACTGGTCCCCAGAGGAAGAGGCTTACTTTCAAGTACTGTTACATCACTAACTATGGCATAACCTGCCCTGCGTATCACATTCTCCACAAATGAACTTCCATCAGTATACAGGTTAAGGTCATGATTAGCTAAGAGGACTTCTAAGAGATCCTCTTAGGCAGCATAAGTCTGGGTTACAATTTGTTGGCAGTCATGCTCAATTGGTTCCCCATCCTCTGGGAGAAAAGTAGCAAGGTTGAGGGCTGCTCATATGTGTATTTGAAGCACTGGTCCCTCAAGGAGTAGTGCCTGGTATCTAAGCAGGTGGTTGTGTGATAGCCATAAATTTCCTTCAGCACCTAATATGCCATTTATATCATGAGTAGTCCAAAAGGTGAGATCCTTTCCTTGTATTATTTTGATGGCCTCTGATACCAAGATGGCCACCGCCACAACTACCAATAAACAGTGGGGCCAGCCTTTTGCTACTACATAAATTTCCTTACTTAGGTATGCCATTGGTTGTGGGCTTATCCCTCGAGTTTGAGTAAGGACTCCAAGAGCTAGTCCTGCTCTCTCTGTGACGTATAAAGGGAAATTTTGTCCTGTGGGAAGGCTTAAGGCTAGAGCTTGTACTAGGGCCTGCTTTAAGGTTTTGAAGGCTGTTTCTGCCTCTGGTTCCCATTCTACTAGATGAATATTTACCCTCTGGGTCTCCTTGATTAGAGTATAGAGTGGCCTAGCCATCTCGCTGTATCCGGGCATCCATAGTTGGCAAAAGCCAGTGATCCCAAGGAACCCCTGGGACTATTTTAATGTCTTACAGTGAGGACAGGTCAATATAGGCTGTATTCATTCTTTGCTGAGGGCCCTGGTTCCTCTGGCTAAGATTAGGCCTAGATATTTGACTTGTTGTAGGCAGAGCTGGGCCTTTGATTTAGACGAATTTTACCCTTGATTAGCTAGAAAGTTCAAGAGATCTATAGGAGCCTCCTAGCATGAGGCTTCCGAACTGATAGCCAAAAGTAAATCATCCACATACTGAAGGACCAGAGTGCCTGGACTTGAGAAGTGGCCTAGATCTTAGGCCAGTGCCTGACCAAACAGATGAGTCCTATCCCTAAACCCTTGAGGCAAGACAGTCCATGTAAGTTGGGAGGTGTAGTCTGTGGGATCCTCAAAGGCAAAGAGAAACTGGGAATCAGAATGCAGGGGAGTGCAGAAGAAGGCATCCTTGAGGTCCAGAACAGTGAACCATCCTCCTTCCTCTGGTATTTGAGAGAGCATGGTATATGGGTTGGGTACAGCTAGATATAGAGGAATTACAGCTTCATTGATGAGTCTTAGATCTTGCACTAGTCTCCACTGACCACTTGGTTTTTGTACTCCTAAAATTGGGGTGTTGCAGGGACTGCTGCATTTTCTTACTAAGCCTTGACCTTTTAAATGTCTAACAACATTCTGTAATCCTTTATGAGCTTCAGGCCTTAAGGGATATTGCCTTTGATAAGGAAAAGTGGTGGGGTCTTTTTAGCCTGATTTGGACTGGGCAGGCATTTTTTGTCCTTCCAAATTGTCCTTCCAATTCCCAGACTTCAGGGTTGATTCCCTCCTCAAGTAGAGAACAACAAATGGATAACTTGTTCCCCATATTCATGTAGATAATAGCTCCAGCCTTGACTAATATATCCCTCCCTAATAAAGATGTGGGACTTTCAGGCATAATAAAAAAAGGCAGGTGAAAAGAGCAAACTCTCCCAATTACAACTGAGGGGGTGGGAGAAATACCTGGTTACGTGCTGTCCCAGGATTCCTCAGATGGTAACGGACTTTGAGGACAGCCGTCCAGGGCAGGAGATTAACACTGAGAATGCCACACCAGTGTCCAGGAAGAAGTCAATTTCCTGGCCCTCAATGGTTAAACTTACCCAGGGCTGAGTGAGGGTGATGACAGGAGCTGACACTTGCCCAGGGCATCCTCAATCCCTGGGCAAGTGTTGGATCACCTGGTTGGGGGCTTCTGGCTGAGAACCTTTGTCCTCTGGGGCAGTACACCATCCAGTGATAGCCTTGGCATAGTGGACATGGGCCATGGGACAGCTTGTTTCTCATTGGACAATCTTTTTTAAGCTGTCCTTACAAACCACACTGATAACAAGCCCTACCAGGTGATTGGCCTGCTCTGTTTTCTGTCCTCTCTGAACCACCAAGGTTTGTTTATCTGAGGGCCATGACTAAGGCTGTGGCCTTTCTCTTATCTCGCTTTTCATTTTCGGCCTGTTCCTCTTGGTAGGCTCATCTAACAATAGCATAACATCTCTCCACATGAGGTTGAAGGTTTGCCCTAGACCCTGTGGAACATCTACATACCTATCAGGATCATCTGAAAACTTCCCCTGGTCTACCTTGATCTGCTTTAAATTAGAGAGAGAGAAGGGGACATGTGTCCAAATTGGGCCAAATTCCCCTCCTCCTACAACTTGAAGGGGACATAACTGATACCCTGGGGGGTTTTGTGGTCCCTTGGAGATTTCTTTGCTCATTTTCTTCTTGGTGGGGGAGATTAGAGGAGGCTCATCATTAATAGGAAGGGGAGTTGTAGGGAGGCTAGGACATGGAGGTAAGCTAAGAGGTCCTCCTGTAGAATGTAAATTGCAAGCTTTGCATAGTTGTGGATTATCCTTCAATGAAAAGAAAGCTTGGACATAAGGTATTTCACTCCATTTACCTTTCCTCTTACATAAAAGGTCAAGCTGCAAGATAGTATTATAATTTATACTACCCTCAGGTGGCCATTTTTCCTCATCAGAGAGAGAGCATTGGGGCCAGGCCACAGTGCAGAAAATAATAAGCCACTTCTTTTTTAGGGTTTCTGGGTCAAATTGGTTCCAATGGCTTAGGATGCATTTCAAGGGTGAGCTTGTTGAATAAAAAAACGCCCACGGTTTTGGACTGTTCTTTGTTTTCTTTTCTCCCACCCAAGAACCCACAATGGTCCCTGGACCCTAATGTTTGGAATAGTTGTACTCACCAAAGCAGCAGCAGAAACACTTGTTTTCCTCTTAGACCACAAAGAAGACCGGGGAAGGTCAGATTTAGTGGCCCTTAGCGACACATTCTCGAAAACCTGTTAGAGTCCTAAGTGTTTTCTCCCATTGGTATTGGGACCTTCCCTTGTCCTATAAAGATGATATACCTTAAAAGGCAGTGGAGGGCCATATCCTGAGGGAGGGAAGGCATCTCCAGGGTTGGAAGAGTGACGCCTTTTTTTTCTCACTTCTAATCATATGAATAGGAAGGATATCCCCCCAAATTTTGGAGTCTGTAATTTCTGAGGCTCCCCATATGCTAGCTTCAAGAATACCCTTTGTTAGGCCTGCTACTCTGAGGAGGGATCCTAAAATGCCAGATATTTCCACCATTTGATGGGGCTTCGGGCAAAAATTATGTCTTTCTGATTGGTGAGCCCAGGTGCCTAAAGAAGGGAACAGAGTCCCAAAATTCATATTAGAAATAGGAGAAACTAGAAGAGCACCAGGGACAGGGAGTGGTTTTTATAAGTGGGACTAGCCTTGGAGAAGAGGGGTGGGAGGAAGTTTGTCTGACATGTGCTAGGACCCAGGAGGAAAGAGTCATGTTAGATGGGTGAGTCTCGCTTGGGCGATGTAACTTTGAGAGCTCCGCTCATGGCTGCAGGGTTGACCAACATTTTGTTGGGACCCTGGAACTGAATGGCTTTCTTCTCTGTCAACCCTTAGCTCAGCCCGGAAGTACAGGAAAAGAAGAAGCTGGTTCAAGGCAAACCAATGCTCCTGACTATGAAGAGTCAGGGGTTGTTAGAGAGCCCTTTCCCGGAAAGCCTGACATCTATGTCTTTAGTACGGTACCTGCGCTAGTCACTTTTAAGTGGCTGACAGGTGCCTGGTGTTTAGCCCCCGAATTCTAAGGAAAAATAGGACAGAAAGCAAGTGAAAGGCATCCAATGGTACTCTCCATGTGGCAAGATCCTGAATGAGCCCCCAAGATGTGTCTGGAGTTGGTTCCTGCCAGTGGGTTTGTGGTCTCGCTGACTTCAAGAATGAAGCCGTCGACCTTCATGGTCAGTGTTACAACTCTTAAAGATGGCACAGACCCAAAGAGTGAGTGGTAGCAAGGTTTATTATGAAGAGTAAAAGGACAAAACTTCCACAGCATGGAAGGGGACCTGAGTGGGTTGCTGCTGCTGGCTGGGGTGGTTTTTATTCCCTTATCGTCCCCTCCCATGTTCCATTTCTGTCATATCAGAGTGCCCTTTTTCAATCCTCCCCGTGATTGACTACTTTAGAGTCGTGCTGAATGATATGTTTTACAGAGCGCTGATTGGTGTGTTTTACAGAGCACTAATTGGTGAGTTTTATAATCCTCTTGTAAGACAGGAAAATTTCCCAAATCCCCACTCAACCCAGGAAGTCCAGCTGGCCTCACCTCTCAATTTGACTCACAGTTTCAACATTATTAATGTATAGAAATGCTGCTGAATCTTGTACACTGATTTTGTACCCTGATTACTGAAGTCATTTTCAAATTACAGGAGTCATTTGATGGAGTGTTTAGGATTTTCTAGGGAATCATATCCTCTTTGAAGAGAGATATTTTGATTTCTTCTTCTTCTATTTGGATACCTTTCATTTTCTTCATTGATTGTTCTGGCAAAGGCTTCCTGTAGTATGTTTTATAGGAGTGATGAGAGTGGGCATCCTTGTCTTTTCCAGTTCTCAAGGGGAATGTTTCCAGCTTTTGTTCATTTAGTATGATGTTGGCTGTGGATTCATCATACATAACTCTTATTTTTTGGAGGTATGTTTCTTCAATGTCTAGTTTGTTGATCATTTTTATCTTGTAGGGACTCTGCGTTTTATCAAAGGCTTTTTCTGCATCTACTAAAATGATTCTATGATTTTTATTTTTAATTATTTTTATAGGATGAATCACATTTATTGATTTTTACATATTGAACCAACTTTGTATTCCAGGAATGAGCCTACTTGATCCTGGTGAATTAACTTTTTGATGTGCTACTAGATTCAGTTGGCTGATATTTTGTTTAGGATTTTTGTGTACGTGTTCATCAGGGACATTGGCTTGGCCTGTAGTTTTCTCTTTTCATTGTATTTTTGTCATTTGTGGTGACGTTGGCTTCACAGAATGAGTTAAGGAGGAATCCCTCCACCTTGAATTTTTCAAATAGTTTCAGTATAACTGGTACCAGCTCTCCAGCTGAATTGGTAGAATTCAACTAGGAATCCATCTAATCTGGGACTTTTCGTGTTTGTTAGTAGGTTTTTTTTTTATTATTATTACTGATTCAGTTTCAGAACTCAACATTAATTTGCTCATGGTTCCAATTTCTTCCTAATTCAATATTGGCAGTTTATGTCTTGCTAGCATTTTTCTATTTTCTCTAGATTTTCTAGTTTGTGTGCATAGAAGTATTCATATTTATCTCTGATTTTTTTGTGTATATTTCTGTGGTATTAATTGTAATACCAATTTGTCATTCCTGATTTTGTTTATTTGGATCTTATCTTTTATTTATTTATTTTTCTTTGTTGATCTAGCTATGGGTTTATTGGTCTTGTCTTTTCTTTGGAAGGAACAACCTTTGGTTCCATCAATTTCTTTTCTGATTTTTTGTCTCAATTTTGTTTAATTCCACTTGAATTTTAGTTACATCTTTTATCCTGCTAGCTTTGGAGTTGATTTGTTCTTGTTTTTCTAGTTCATTTAGGTGTGATTGTTAGATCATTACTTTAAGTTCTTTCGAACTTGTAGAGTTAGTTATGTAGACTATAAACTTTTAACACCGATTTTGCTGCATCCCAGAGATTTGGGTATGTTGTATTTCTATGTATCTCTATTTTCCTTTATTTGAAAGAATTTTTTTTATATCTTCCTTCATTTTGTTGCTTACCCAACAGTCACTTAGAAGCAGGTTGTTTAATATCCAGGTGATTTTGTGGTTGTGGGAGATCTTCCTGGTATTGATTTCTGTTTTTCTGCCACTGTGGTCTAAGAGTATGGTTGCCATTAAATATTTTTAAAAATATTTATTGAGACTTGTTTAATTGCTGAGCATGTTATTAGTCTTGAAGTATGTACCATGTTCAGAAGAATATATATTATGTGATTGATGCATGGAATGTTCTGTACATGTCTATTAGGTTCAATTAGTCAAATGTCAAATTTCAATTCAGAATTTCCTTGTTAGTTTTCCACCTTGAGATCTCTCTAACATTGTCAGTGTTTTTTTTTTTTTTTAACTCCCCACTCTTATTTTCTGGCTGTCTGTTTTCTTGTACATTGAAAAGTAGCTATTTTGTGAATCTGGGTCCTCCAATGTTATTGCATATACATTTAGAATAGTTAAGTCTTTTGTTGAATTGAACCCATCATTATGTAATGTCCTTTGTTCATTTTTACCCTTGTTGGTTTAAAGTCTGTTTTATCTGATATAAGAATAGTGACCTCTGCTTCTTGTTGTTGTTGTTTGTTTTCCATTTGTGTGGTGATATTCTTTCAACCCTTTACTTTGAGCCTATGGGTGTGTCATTACATGTGAGATGGGTCTCTTAAAGACAGCAGATTGATGTGTCTTTTTAACTTTTTTTTTTTAATTTCACTCGAAATACTGTGCCTTTTAAATGGGGGGCATTTAAGCTAGTTACGGTCAAGGTTTCTTTATATGTGAGATTTTGATAGTATAATAAACTTATTAGCTCATTGCTTTGTAGTTTCTATTGTCTGCTTCCTTCATAATGTCTGTGGGTTATGTACTTAAGTTTGTTTCTGTAGTAGTAGGTGTCTTTATTTTGTTTCCACGTTTAGAACTCCCAAGTATCTCTTGTAAGCCTGGTCTAGTGGTAACAAATTACTTTAGTGCTTTCTGTTTGGAAAAGTCTTTGTTTCTCCATTTCTGAAGCTTAATTTGGTATGCTATGAAATTCATGCTTGGAATTTCTTTTCTTTATTAATGCTAAAAATATGCCCCTAATCTCTCCTGCCTTATAAGGTTGCTACTGAAAAGTTTGCTGCTAGCCAGATCATGTTCCCTTTGTATGTAATCTTTTTTCTCTAGCTATCTTTAAGATTTTTTTCTTCATCATTGACATTAGACAGTTTGGTGACTAAACGCTTGGTAATACTCATTTTGGGCAGTATTGCACAGGTGTTATTTTATCTAGTTCCTTGTATCTGGATGTCTATGTTTCTAGCAAGACCAGAAACATTTTCTTGAATTATTCCCTCAAATATGTTTTCCAGGTTGTTTACTCTTTCTTCTTCTCTCTCAGGAATGCCAGTACATCATAGGTTTAGTCACTTTACATAATCCCACATTTTTCCAAAGATTCTGTTCATTTTTAAATTCCTTTCTCTTTAGTTTTGTCTGCCTAGGTTAATTTGAATGACTGTTCTTAAAGATTATAAATTTTTTCCTCTGCTTAGTCCAGTCTCTTTATAAAGCTTGCAATTGCATTTTGAAATTCCTTAAGTGAGTTTTTCAATTCCTGAAGCTCTGATTTTTTTTTTTTTTAAGATGCTATCTTTCTTCATTTCCTGGATTCATTTGGAAGTTTTTTTGTGTTTTGATTTTCAAACTTGTCTTGAAGCTCATTAATCTTCCTTACAATCCATGCTTTGAATTCTTTATCTGTCATTTTTGCCTTTCCGTCTTGGTTGCGGACTATTTCTGGAGAGCTCATGTGATCCCTTAGTAGTGTCACTACATTTAGAATTTTTATGGTGCCAGAATTCTTGTGCTGATTCCTTCTCATCTAGGGTGCCGACACTTCTAATTATTGTAATTATTTTCATTAGGTTAGGATTTTATGATATTATCTTTTTTCTTTTCATTTCCATTTCCCTCTCCATAGGGATTGTGATTATAGACAGTGTTTGGTAGCATCTTTTGTCTTTGCTTCTAAATACTTAAGTACTTCATTCAGCAAGTTTTATATAGAGATGTACAGTTTGACCTAAAAGCCAGTAGATGGTACTTAGAGATAAGAGTGGGCTGCAGCCAATGTGGCTAGACAAAGTTCTTTTCCCTAACCTAGGTTGTTTGGATCCCCAATAGAAAGGTGAGTCCCAGAGGGAGGCTCTCTGCCTCTCTCACGTACGAGAGCTTCACTCATTTATTTCAGCCAGATGCTGTAACAGGGGCTGTTTGTCAGCATTCTCCTCCGCAGGATCTGGGGTGACCTTCATTATTCTGGTGGATTCTCATTTTCCTTCTTGGATTAAAGGTTAGATAATTAATCTTTTTGCACTATTTTGCTATTTCCAAGTGGCCAAGACACAATAAAAGCCTCTATTTCCTCATCTTGGAAAATAAAAACAACAACAACAAAGAGTTGTTTTATTTAAAGGTTCAACAAAACCTGCAAATGCTTAGCTAGACAAAGAAAAGAGATGACTCAGATAATTAAAATCAGAAGTGAAAAGGGAGACATTACAACTGATGCCACAGATATAAAAATTATTTTGAGACTAGTACAAATGATATATGCCAACAAATTGAATAATTTAGAAAAAAATAAATTCCTAGAAACATACAGTCTACTGAGTACATCATAAATAAGTGGAAAAACTGAACATACCAATAACAAGTAAGGAGATTAAATCACTTATCAAACCTTCCAGCGAAGGAAACATGAGGACCAAATAGCTTTGCTGGAGAATTTTACCAAACATTTAAATAAGAATCAGCACAAGTCCTCCTGAAACCCTTTCAAATAAATGAAAGGAACACTTTTACATTAATTCTATGAGTCCAACATTACCCTGATACTTAAGCCAGACAAAGATACTATTTAAAAATCCAGACTAATAACACTGGTGAATATTGATGCAAAAGCTTTAAAAGAATAAGAGCAAACCAAATCCAATAGCACATTAAAAGCATTATATACTATGTCCAAATGGGATTTACCAATGGGATGGCAGGATGTTTCAGCATATGAAAATCAGCAGGTTCAATTTACTACATTAAAAGAAAAAAGAACAAAAATGACAATTAATACAGAAAACATATTTTTCAAAATTCAACACTTTTATGATAAAAAAACACTCAACATACTAGAAGTAGAAGAAAATTACTTCAAAATAATAAAAGTTATATATGAAAAGCTCATAGCCAGCATTATACCCAACGGTAAAAATAATAAAAGCTTTTAAAGACCAAGAACAAGAAAAAGAAGCACACTCTTGCCACTTGTATTTATCATTGTAGTAGAGGTCCTAGTCAAAGCCATTAGTTAGTAAAAATAAAGAGTAGGCTTAGCCAAATTGGAAAGGAAGAAGTACAATTATCTATTCTTATAGATGACATGATTTTGTATGTGGAACATCCAAAGTATTTCATGCAAAAATACAGTTAGAACTAAGAAATGTTATGAAGTTGCTTCATATAAAATCAACATTCAAAAATAAATTACATTTACATACACCAGTATAAAGCAATCTGAAAATAATTTGAGAAAAGTCGAGCAAGATGGCCGAATAGGAACAGCTCCAGTCTCCAATTCCCAGCGCGAGCGACACAGAAGACCGGTGATTTCTGCATTTTCAACTGAGGTACTGGGGTCATCTCACTAGGGAGTGCCGGACAATCGGTGCTGGTCAGCTGCTGCAGCGTGACTAGCGAGAGCTGAAGCAGGGCGAGGCATCGCCTCACCTGGGAAGCGCAAGGGGGAAGGGAATCCCTTTTCTTAGCCAGGGGAACTGAGACACACAACACCTGAAAATTGGGTAACTCCCACCCCAATACCGTGCTTTAAGCAAACGGGCACACCAGAAGAATATATCCCTCACCTGGCCGGGGAGGGTCCCACGCCCACGGAGCCTCCCTCATTGCTAACACAGCAGTCTGCGGCGATCTAACCGCAAGGCAGCAGCGAGGCTGGGGGAGGGGCGCCCGCCATTGCTGAAGCTTAAGTAGGTAAACAAAGCCGCTGGGAAGCTCAAACTGGGTGGAGCTCACAGCAGCTCAAGGAAACCTTCCTGTCTCTATAGACTCCACCTCTGGGGACAGGGCACAGCTAAAACAACAACAGGGGAAGCAGCAGAGGCCTGAGCAGATGCGAACGACTCTGTCTGACAGCTTTGAAGAGAGCAGTGGATCTCCCAACACGGAGGTTGAGATCTGAGAATGGACAGACTGCTCAAGTGGGTCCCTGACCCCTGAGTAGCCTAACTGGGAGACATCCCCCACTAGGGGCAGTCTGACACCCCACACCTCACAGGGTGGAGTACACCCCTGAGAGGAAGCTTCCAAAGTAAGAATCAGACAGGTACACTCGCTGTTCAGCAATATTCTATCTTCTGCAAACTCTGCTGCTGATACCCAGGCAAACAGGGTCTGGAGTGGACCTCAAGCAATCTCCAACAGACCTACAGCTGAGGGTCCTGACTGTCAGAAGGAAAATATCAAACAGGAAGGACACCTATATCAAAACCCCATCAGTACGTCACCATCATCAAAGACCAGAGACAGATAAAACCACAAAGATGGGAAAAAAGCAGGGCAGAAAAGCTGGAAATTCCAAAAATAAGAGTGCATCTCCCCCTGCAAAGGAGCACATCCCATCGCCAGCAACGGATCGAAGCTGGTCAGAGAATGACTTTGACGAGATGAGAGAAGAAGGCTTCAGTCCATCAAACTTCTCAGAGCTAAAGGAGGAATTACGTACCCAGCGCAAAGAAACTAAAAATCTTGAAAAAAGAGTGGAAGAATTGACAGCTAGACTAATTAATGCAGAGAAGGTCATAAACGAAATGACAGATATGAAAACCATGACACGAGAAATACGTGACAAATGCACAAGCTTCAGTAACCAACTCGATCAACTGGAAGAAAGAGTATCAGCGATTGAGGATCAAATGAATGAAATGAAGTGAGAAGAGAAACCAAAAGAAAAAAGAAGAAAAAGAAATGCACAAAGCCTGCAAGAAGTATGGGATTATGTAAAAAGACCAAATCTACGTCTGATTGGGGTGCCTGAAAGTGAGGGGGAAAATGGAACCAAGTTGGAAAACACTCTTCAGGATATCATCCAGGAGAACTTCCCCAACCTAGTAGGGCAGGCCAACATTCAAATTCAGGAAATACAGAGAACGCCACAAAGATACTCCTCCAGAAGAGCAACTCCAAGACACATAATTGCCAGATTCACCAAAGTTGAAATGAAGGAAAAAATCTTAAGGGCAGCCAGAGAGAAAGGTCGGGTTACCCACAAAGGGAAGCCCATCAGACTAACAGCAGATCTCTCGGCAGAAACTCTACAAGCCAGAAGAGAGTGGGGGCCAATATTCAACGTTCTTAAAGAAAAGAATTTTCAACCCAGAATTTCATATCCAGCCAAACTAAGTTTCATAAGTGAAGGAGAAATAAAATCCTTTACAGATAAGCAAATGCTTAGAGATTTTGTCACCACCAGGCCCGCCTTACAAGAGACCCTGAAGGAAGCCCTAAACATGGAAAGGAACAAACGGTACCAGCCATTGCAAAAACATGCCAAAATGTAAAGACCATCGAGGCTAGGAAGAAACTGCATCAACTAACGAGCAAAATAACCAGTTAATATCATAATGGCAGGATCAAGTTCACACATAACAATATTAACCTTAAATGTAAATGGACTAAATGCTCCAATTAAAAGACACAGACTGGCAAACTGGATAAAGAGTCAAGACCCATCAGTCTGCTGTATTCAGGAGACCCATCTCACATGCAGAGACATACATAGGCTCAAAATAAAGGGATGGAGGAAAATCTACCAAGCAAATGGAGAACAAAAAAAAAACAGGGGTTGCAATCCTAGTCTCTGATAAAACAGACTTTAAACCATCAAAGATCAAAAGAGACAAAGAAGGCCATTACATAATGGTAAAGGGATCAATTCAACAGGAAGAGCTAACTATCCTAAATATATATGCACCCAATACAGGAGCACCCAGATTCATAAAGCAAGTCCTTAGAGACTTACAAAGAGACTTAGACTCCCATACAATAATAATGGGAGACTTCAACACTCCACTGTCAACATTAGACAGATCAACGAGACAGAAAGTTAACAAGGATATCCAGGAATTGAACTCATCTCTGCACCAAGCGGACCTAATAGACATCTATAGAACTCTCCACCCCAAATCAACAGAATATACATTCTTCTCAGCACCACATCGCACTTATTCCAAAATTGACCACATAATTGGAAGTAAAGCACTCCTCAGCAAATGTACAAGAACAGAAATTATAACAAACTGTCTCTCAGACCACAGTGCAATCAAACTAGAACTCAGGACTAAGAAACTCAATCAAAACCGCTCAACTACATGGAAACTGAACAACCTGCTCCTGAATGACTACTGGGTACATAACGAAATGAAAGCAGAAATAAAGATGTTCTTTGAAACCAATGAGAACAAAGATACAACATACCAGAATCTCTGGGACACATTTAAAGCAGTGTGTAGAGGGAAATTTATAGCACTAAATGCCCACAAGAGAAAGCAGGAAAGATCTAAAATGGACACTCTAACATCACAATGAAAAGAACTAGAGAGGCAAGAGCAAACACATTCAAAAGCTAGCAGAAGGCAAGAAATAACTAAGATCAGAGCCGAACTGAAGGAGATAGAGACACAAAAAACCCTCCAAAAAATCAATGAATCCAGGAGTTGGTTTTTTGAACAGATCAACAAAATTGACAGACTGCTAGCAAGACTAATAAAGAAGAAAAGAGAGGGGAATCAAATAGACGCAATAAAAAATGATAAAGGGGATATCACCACCGACCCCACAGAAATACAAACTACCATCAGAGAATACTATAAACACGTCTACGCAAATCAACTAGAAAATCTAGAAGAAATGGATAATTTCCTGGACACTTACACTCTCCCAAGACTAAACCAGGAAGAAGTTGAGTCCCTGAATAGACCAATAGCAGGCTCTGAAATTGAGGCAACAATTAATAGCCTACCAACCAAAAATAGTCCAGGACCAGATGGATTCACAGCTGAATTCTACCAGAGGTACGAGAAAGAGCTGGTACCATTCCTTCTGAAACTATTCCAATCAATTGAAAAAGAGGGAATCCTCCCTAACTTATTTTGTGAGGCCAACATCATCCTGATACCAAAGCCTGGCAGAGACACAACAAAAAAAGAGAATTTTAAACCAATATCCCTAATGAACATTGATGCAAAAATCCTCAATAAAATACTGGCAAAACGGATTCAGCAGCACATCAAAAAGCTTATCCACCATGATCAAGTGGGCTTCATCCCTGGGATGCAAGGCTGGTTCAACATTCGCAAATCAATAAACATAATCCAGCATTTAAAGAGAACCAAAGTCAAGAACCACATGATTATCTCAATAGATGCAGAAAAGGCTTTTGACAAAATTCAACAGCCCTTCATGCTAAAAACGCTCAATAAATTCGGTATTGATGGAATGTACCTCAAAATAATAAGAGCAATTTATGACAAACCTACAGCTAATATCATACTGAATGGGCAAAAACTGGAAAAATTCCCTTTGAAAACTGGCACAAGACAGGGATGCCCTCTCTCAACACTCCTATTCAACATAGTGTTGGAAGTTCTGGCTAGGGCAATCAGGCAAGAGAAAGAAATCAAGGGTATTCAGTTAGGAAAAGAAGAAGTCAAATTGTCCCTGTTTGCAGATGACATGATTGGATATTTAGAAAACCCCATTGTCTCAGCCCAAAATCTCCTTAAGCTGATAAGCAACTTCAGCAAAGTCTCAGGATACAAAATTAATGTGCAAAAATCAGAAGCATTCTTATACACCAGCAACAGACAAGCAGAGAGCCAAATCAGGAATGAACTTCCATTCACAATTGCTTCAAAGAGAATAAAATACCTAGGAATCCAGCTTACAAGGGATGTAAAGGACCTCTTCAAGGAGAACTACAAACCACTGCTCAGTAAAACTTTTAAATGATTTTATTTTTTATTTTCTAATGAATTAACATCTCATTTAAACTATCTTTTCTTCTTTCCTTAGTTTTCAGTGAATTAATACTGGATTTTTCTGTTTAATAATTTATAGCTCTGAATTTTACACATAAGCACCACTCTATTATTTGATATGTAATTCTGAAATTGTCCATGTGTTCTAAGAAGGATATAATCAGAACTTTGGCCCAAATTATTGAGGGTAACATTTATCCATTACCTGTTAAATTGGTAATTTAATGATTATCAATTATCAACAGTATTCATCACGATATATAAGGTTGTATTATTTAGCTTGTATTCTGCCTTTTGAACTTTGCTAAAAATTTCTTTATGCCCTCATCATGCTGTCAGGCAGAAAAGGAGAACCAATAAATATTTTCAGTTGTGCATATCCCAAGAATTCTATCCATATTTTTCTGTCAAAATTTTGTCAAGAATGATTGTTTCCTCTCTCACATTTATTTATTTGCTTATTTGTTTATGTTAAGTAGTAAATTTGATGAGATGAGAATGATCCAGTAGCTGGGAAGGGTTGATGTATTGCAGAAAGCAACAAGGTCACTAGGAGTTATGAAGAAAAGTAAAGGTCCAAAAAATGGATTAACTTGGGCAGAGGCTAAGACATGTCTCATTGTGTAAAATGAAATAGTACATTATTGTGTTGAAAACAGATATTTGTTGGTATTGTTGTTGTTACTGGCAGGAAGTTGATAGCATTTCTGTAGAATGGCTGCTGGTTTTACAGAAAGTACAACTTAATCTCTGGAACTAAAGGGAAGTTTTCCACTGGATTCATTAAATCAAAATTTCTTATGGTAGTTTTCACAAGTCTATAATTTTTACTCATTCTTTCTTTCCAGTTCTAATTAATTATTTAATGATATACATTCTGTGGTCCAGTTACAAAGCAAACTTTGTAAGGTGAGGCTTATAATGTGGTTACAACTTCATACCTTAGGATATCCTCTTTCTTCTGCTGGAAACACTTTCTCATATCTTCAAAAGGTTAACTCCTGTTCACACTTCAAGACATGACTCAGTTTCCTCCTGTTACAGAAACTCTTTTATAACATTCCCAAGCAAAATTTTATTTTGTCCTATTATTATGCTTTCATAACACACTGTATTTTCCTCTACTGTGACATTTTTAGGTTTCTTTTTTTTTACTCTTCTGTTTTCTCTATTAAATACAAATTCTTTGAAGTCATAGTCTTTGAAGAATTTTAATCTCTAGTGTCAAGTATGTAGCCAACATCCAATGAATATCTGTTGAATAAATGAGTAGATTAATCTGTACCTAAGACTGAATTAGTATGTAGTTAACACACCTGCATAAAGGTATATATGAACAAAAAAAAAGCTCAGAGAATAAATCAAAGTGATTACAGAATAGATATGCTCATAGACTAAAAGTGTTATTTTAGAGCAATAAATATAAAACTTCAGATAGGATCAGTGTGAAGTCTCATCTCATAAAATAGATAAAGTGAATGTGAGCCTAAACTTGGTTCATTAAGTCTCAGCATACAAAAATAGCAACCTAGTCTCTGCTTCCACCAATCTCTATCAACATCCATACATGCACACTTTAGAAGCATGAAGGAGACACTTTTTGGAACAGATAAAATTGTCAATTAGTTTATGGAACTAATTAACCCTAGAGTTTCATAGAGATGATATACAGGTAGTTTAAATAAGGGTTGTAAAAAGTAATGACTGCTCTCTGGAAGTATGAACAATATTGTAACAGTGATTGTTAACAGTAATTTATAACCACAATAATGATAATAGAGTGAATTATAAGACTAATTATAAAGATGACTACTTTAATAATTAAGTACACAGCAAAAGGAAGTTCACAAAATGAAAGTTCATAGAGTCAGTGTCTGGAAACCTGAATCTCATATGTATGAAGATATGAACGTAGGAACCTCACTATTTCCTCCAGGTCTCAGTACTTGTAAAATTAACCAACTTCTTCTTCCAAGATCAAATGGTCTTTGCCTTGAAAGACTACTAATAACATAATAAATTATACAAATGACTTTCTTTAAGCAAATTACTCTCAGTAAATTTCTTACATTATGGTTAAGATCATTAGCAATCAAAACTCTTGGGGGAGTGCCATCAAAATATTTACGAAAAGAGAATCAGCTTACCAATTTATTATCACAAGAACTTGCCACTGTGAAATGCAGTATCTAGGATCAAATCTACAGATAAAGCATATTGGACAATTTTGTTCACTGCTGTATTCTCTACCCTATTAAGGATAACTGGCTCATATCAGGCACATTTTGTTTGTTTGATACAGGGTGCCTCTCTGTTGCCTAGGTTGGATGCAATGGCACAATCACAGCTCACTACAGCCTTGACCTCCAAGGCTCAAGAGATTAGTTCACTTAAGTCTCCCAAGTAACTGGGATTACAGGCCTGCACTACCACACCCAACTTATTATTATTATTATTATTATTATTATTATTATTTGTAGAGACAGGGACCTTTATGTTGCCCAGACTGGCCTTGAATCCCTGGGCTCAAGTGATCCTCCTGCCTTGGCCTACCAAAGTGCTGGGATTACACTGTGAGCCACTGTGCCTGGCCTTCATATCAAGCACTTGATATGAAGTGCAATTGTGATGTGAAAGTCAGAATAAACATCTGAATATGAAATTTTGTGTGAGAATAATTCTATATTGAGGCTGAGAGTTGTATGGTAAGAAATAGTTACATAGTTACATATACAGTGAAAAAAAATTCTAATCAGAGAAATTATGCACACAGATACCTTGAGGGAAGAAAGTGCTTGGAAGGTTTATGTAATTAACTAAAAACATGTATAGCTGGATTACAGACATCAAGAACATATTGGGCTGAGGAGGTATCCTGGAGACTTGTCCTGGAGGGTCTTTTGAATCATAATAACAATTTTGTGTTTTACTCTGAGAGTTTGGGAAATTTTCAAATCATTTTAATCAAGAAATGGCATTATGTTTGAAACAGGAAGTGCTCAAGGGTACAATTTTGAAATTCCACAATTATATTACAAAGTTTAAAAATACGTTTAGATGCCAAACATTATAATAACAAAACACTATATAACTCAACATGAAATTTTAGTTAATGTAAAATATATTGAAGACATCAAACAATCAATGCAGACTTCTGGAAGGTGAATTATCTGATGACTTTAAGTCAGAGTTCAAATTTAAATTTGAAGTGTCTCCTCTAGAAGTTTATTTACTGCAAAGTCCACCAAAGTAAGTGATAATTTATATTACAGTTTATAGTATAAATGAATACTATATCAAAAACAAAAAATCAAATATAAATTAAATAGTAACTATTCCACCAATTCATGGGTTAAGTCCTAGCAGTGTAAGAGTTATTTTCCCCATATTCCATCTACTTGTATAATTACCATTTATTTTTGAGATGCATTTTTGTTGACTTTTAAAACACAAGGAAATTACCTATTTTTTAAACAGAATCACATCAATATTAAAGAAAATGTATTGCCATAATTTTAGCTTTTAGCAAACCATTATAAGCATTTAATAAAATTTTCCTACTATAAAACACGGTCAACTTTGCTCAGAAAAAAACTGTTGAACAGTGTGTCTAACTTTGTTCTAGCATTGAAGAGTCTCAAATGGCAGTCTACACACTTTTAAATTAAATCACATCATTTCATTGCAGACCTCTTCATGAAGCAGAGCACCCAAAGTCAGAAGCTTCAACATTTAAGCTGACTGGGATTTAAATGTTGATATGATCATTGAATACTTGTGTAGCCTCAAGGATGTTACTTAATCTCTGAGTCTCAATTTTTTCATCTGCAAAATAGAGTAAGCAATATTTCAATAATAAGCTCTTTGTATCTCAATAAGAAAATTGTTATATATTTTTAATATATAATTTACCTATTATATAAAAGTGCTTAATAAATGGTTAGTATTAGAAAAGATATTTGACTTCTTAATTTTTACATTTCTTGAAAAATTCAATAAATTATAGAAAAATACTCAAATTCGGTTCATACTAATGAGTGTTCTTTTCACATTTTTTCAGTTCATAAATACTTTTTTGTTTATGATTTCCATGTGTAAACATCTTGCTTTCCTACTGAAATAATGAACTTGTCAAATGAAAGGTTTTTTTTATTTAACAGCAAGAACAGGGAAATTTTATTAAAAATATCTTCCTAATATTAGGAATCACAGTTAACAGCATGCAGCATGTCCATAAATATATTGTTTACAAGAAAAAAATACAAAGTATAAAGTTATTAAAATATGCCTTCTTGTCTTGTTTTTCAATTTAAACTGTAGTTGTAATGATTATTTTTCAGTCATTATTTTAAACTAGTTGATTAAGTTTTCTAATAATTTCAAATATCGTATATAATTATCTGATCATCAAAACCAGCATTTGAAGTAAAGGAGCAGATAGTGTCAACTATTTTATAAAGAGAGAATGAGTCAGTTTAAAATATTTATAACTGGCCTATGTTCAAACAGCTGGCAATGTGTCATAGTCATATTTTTTAATCTACAAGTCAAATGTGCTATAAAATTGCCATATCATCTTACATATCAAATTAATATACTAATAAGTTAAAATAAATAAAACTGAAAATTGTAAACTAGATACCAATGCTAAAAAAGAGGTTCCATTGACATGCTTGCGAGAAGAAGTTTAAATCACTCATCTAGTAAATGACGTATTTCATCACTGATCAAAGTTAAAAATGAGGAAGTGTCTATAATTTTTTTCTATTTCCAAAGCATTTTGAGACGTTTGTTTTTTTCTATTCATTTTTCTATCTCCAAAGCATCTTGTAGTCTAGTGGAAGCTCTTACTCTTTTTTCAACTAGGATGAGACAGGATTGAGGACCACAGACCTGAGATTATTTAAAAAATAATTCATAGAGGAAGAAAGGAATACAATAAGCATCTGATGATATGTAGCAGCAAACCTTTTGGACAAGGAGGGATTTCAGGTGATGGGAACTGAAAAAACCAGGATAGGAAGTCGACATTGAAATTTGAGTCAAATATAGAGAGAAGATTTCCATAGAACATGAGAAGACAAATTTATATTTCAATTTAGAATGTTAATCTCTCATTTACTGTATGAAAATGTTTGTTGCTTGTCGTAAATAGAATAACAGTCCCCCCAAAATGCCCATGTCTTAATCTGTAGAACCTGTGAATTAATATTTAATTATTTAATTAATATTTAATATTTAATAATCACATGGTAAAAAGTAGGCCAAACTTAATCACATGATTAAGCAGAGAACCTTTCCAAGCCAGGTCTAAGAGGGAGGCATGACTATATGGAAGAGGGGTCAGAGAGATGCAATGTTGCAGGTTTTAAAGATGGAGGAAGAGGTCACCAGCCAAAAAATGTGAATGGTCTTCAGTTGTTGTAAGAAGAAAAGAAAGAGATTGCCACCTGGAACCTCTAGAATGCTCTGCAGCCCATGAACATCATAATTTTAGCACAGGGAGAACTAAGTTAGTCTTTAACTTCCAGAACTATAAGATTAAATTTGTGTTATTTAATCCAATAAGATTTGTTAATTTTTATGACACCAATAGGAAACTAATGCAAGCCAGTCTCTCTTCATTCAGATTGCATCGTAGTCTCTCATTATTACCAGCAGAGGGTCTTGACCATGAGTATTCCCCCTTGGCATTTTGAACAAAGAATTGGGCAAAACACATAGAAAAGCAATGAAAGAATGAAACAAAAGCACAGACTTATGAAAATGAAGGTACACTCCACAGAGTGATAGACTCGAACAAATGGCTCAAGACCACTGGTTTCAGAATACTTTCTAGAGGTTTTCCATTGGTTACTTGGTTACACCTTATCTAAGTGAGGGAGTGGCCCACAACCAGTCTGGTTGCAGGAGGTTACCAATCAGAGGCTGAAATGAAGCTACAAATTTACACATGAACACTTGGTCTACGACCAGTCTGATTGGTTGTGGGAGGGGACCAGAGATACTTTTCATTTTTCATCTGCAACACAATGCAAAGGGAGTTACTCTGATCCTTTTGTTACTTGGTTGTGGAGAGGTGGAATTTTCCTTTACTCTGATCCTTTTGTTACTTGGTTGTGGAGAGGTGGGATTTTCCTTTTGAAAAGTCAGCATATGGGCCTTAGGGTCCTCCAGACCCTATTCTCCTGCCTCATTATCACCCATAGCAGTGGTTCTTAACGACTTTCATGTTCTCTCCCTTGGATAATATGAAGAAAGTTCCAGACTCAAAATGGTATGTATCCACTACTTGACGGAGAATACAGATGCCAGTACAAAGAACCTGTCCTATCATGAAAGACAGTCCGACAAGCAGTGTTGGAAGATACTCAAATGAGGTTAAGAGAGAAGAGATTAACACCAATGAAAATAATACACACAATAAAAATTGACAAAATGTTCATCAATTAGCACTGGGGCAAATTGTCAAAAGGACCATATGAATAGATTAAATTGTGTACGCCTAAAAAGAAACAACAAATGTTCTGAAAAGGTAAGGTACTTTTGGCAATTGAATCTACCATAACATGAAGACATCTTTATAATGAATTAAAAAGCAGATTACTGTAGACCATTAATGTGAGAGTCAGCTTCTAAAACACACATGATTATTCACAAATTATGGTAACTGTATGCCGCAATGAGTTGTGGTATGGGGGTTCTACACGGTCATTAGAAGCTTTGATATTGTAGAACCATAAAGACCCAGATCATAAGTACATGTGGTTTTATTCTCTTACAGTCCAGAAAAGATGGATTCAGTTGTTAT
Organism: Rhinopithecus roxellana; assembly: GCF_007565055.1. Lineage (NCBI taxonomy): Eukaryota > Metazoa > Chordata > Mammalia > Primates > Cercopithecidae > Rhinopithecus > Rhinopithecus roxellana. The sequence goes on from NC_044560.1 coordinate 33,349,375, forward strand.
AGGTGTATTTGCTTTAAACAGGAATAATGGAAAATTGTTTCTATCAATAGAGAGACAAACTGTACTGACATTTCAAATGTCATTAGTGCTTAATTTACAGAAGTCATTCTTTACACTGCTTACATGTTTATAATATAAAGAAATTTAAATCGCATTTCCACTTTTTTACGTGTAATAATTTCTATGATTTCTGTTATCGGCTGAGATATAGTCTTCTGTAAATTAGTAGCTGAAAGTTTATGCTTTGAAATCATTTCCCATGGTTTTATCCTACAAATAAAAGTATACTCTTTGCTAAATCATTTATTTTCATTTTCTAACATTAATATAAACCTTCTCAAGAGGTATGTTGAAGAAATAAGTGCCTTCTCCTGAGAATTCTGAAGTCAGCAAAGCAATAGTGTATTTTAAACTTTGAATAAATCAATTTGCAATTAATATATTTGAATATTATTTCAGATAATGGTCACCTCATATTTTACTTCACATTACAAAGTAGATCTTGAGTATACTTAAGGGATACTAGAAAGTAAAACCACTCATGCAAGTAACATTTGTTAAGTTTAATATAAAAGTCAACTGAACTTAGAAAGTAGAAAAACTGGCAATGAGATCTCTTTGAGGTGATAAATAATGTTGGGAAAAAACATTGCCTGATAGATTTCAAAGATTGAAAAGTGAAGAAAGATTTAAATTTCAAATACTAATTGGTTTAGAAAACGGGAGGAAGCAATGTCTTTACTGTTTAAATTCTAAGTTTAAATTACCAAAATGTTCATGTGAAGATGAAGATAATTGGAGAATTTCTGCCTGTGCTCTTGAAACTCGGATAGTATTTCTATTGCCATTGATTTTTTTTTTTTTTTACATTTCATTGGTATATAGGTACATTTTCACCAGAATTTGTGACTTTCGTTGTATTTTTTCAACAGATTTGATGATGGAAGGAAAAAGATTAACTAGTGTTCTCCAGGAAAATTAATAAAAATAACTGGCAATTTTTATACTATTTTGTTGAAGATAACTATTAAATTTAGAGAAGTAGCCTTATTTTTTGACTTATTTTTCTTTCTAATCTCAGTCAGCAAGGATGTATTTGACAGATATTTATGAGAACAGGAGTCTTTTAAATGGTTTAAGTAATTTTTCACCTCCAATAAAGATTGGGCATCAGCTTTAGTGAGTGATTCCTAAGTAAATAAGTATTTACTAACAGATATACACAAAGACAGTATAATGAAATTCATGTTTTTTTCTTTGGGTGGTACAGTCAATGCAATTTAATGATAGAACAGAAATATTTAATGTTAGGAAAAGCTCATGGACTTACCTTTATAGGAATAGTCAACTTCTCCATTTATATCACTAGTTTACTTATGTACTGTGACTACCACAGAGACGGTCTACAGTAGAAAGACTTTCTGCTTCAGCAGCCATTTATCCTCAGAACATGCCTGAATCATCAACAAATACCAAGTGCTGGCCACTGAAGCACATGAAGGGAAGTGTATCAAAAGAGAATGTATTTGGTTGACTTGAGGTTGTTCATTTATTGAACGAAGAACCCTAGTAGGCTGAGCCTATCAGCATTCATAACTGAAAGTAGACAAGACAGTATATGTAACCACTAGTTTTTTGGTCTTAAAACTATTTGGCTAGGCGTAATAGGAAATATACATTTTTGTTGTTGTGACTCTTCTATTAGCAAATATCTAAAGTGTTAATGAAATTATTTACTTTGTGAGTTTTCAGTGTAACTATGTAGTCTGTACTGAGATAGATAAGTATCAGCATTCTTATCTGTGACAAACTGAACTCTAAACAAGGAACTCTGAGCAAATAACAATGTGCCTTTCTCCCTTTCCTTCAGCTATGCAGGAAATATTAGAATGAATTAGCTTTGATGTCCAATCCTAGCTACCTTCTAAGACACAATCTTGTTTTTTATGAGTGAAGAATAGATGAGACTGGTTAAGACCAGCTTTTGTCAGTTGAGGTGACAGGTCCTACTACACCCCAAGAAAAGGCACCGTAGGATCCTGAGTGCCCGAGATTAACCAGAGAACTAACTTCCAAAAATTATGCTGATTAGTAAAAAAACAATCCAAATGATTGCAAATCTACTATAATTCCATTTACACACCATTTTCAGAAATGAAACAGGTTTATAGAACTAAGAAACAATTTTCTGGATTACTACATAGGGGTGTATGGAGTCAAGTGGATGTGGCTATAAAAGCGCCGCTAAGGGACACTTGTGGTGATGCCCTTAACAACCGAGAAAGAAAAAGAAAAGGAAAGTAAGTATACTTCAGCGTTCAAATAGGACAAAGTTTAAAATAAATCGAGAGAAAAAGAGACAAAAAACTATTACGGTCATAGAATGGAGTTAGGTATATTTTCAAACTGAAGTCAGTTGCAGTTTATCTGAGTGGAGAACATTTAGACTTTAATATTTGGTTGTGTTGTTATATAAGATTACTTTTAAATTATATTATTGGCTTTGAGATAGAGACTATATACTGCGGTTAGCAAAATACAGTAAGATCCGATGTAACATTAACCAATATAAAAATGGCAACACTGGCAAAACTATAGTACAAGAGCATAATTAATAGGCAGATACGTCCGTCACACAGGGTTGCCTCCTGTGGCCCGATGATGCCACAGCGAACTTCAATCTCACCTATAACTCAAGTGGCAGTAACTAGGCATTTGTTCTCAATCAAGTAATTTTCATCATTTCAAAAGTGTTGTGTAAAATGGAAATTACATAGTACAAATGCCTTTGGAGATTAGTTGTTGGCG